>NW_022900928.1:7670401-7681282 GCF_012274545.1 Fukomys damarensis
GCTGCGAGTCTGGAGCGCGAGGTCCTCCCACGGCAGGCGGCGCGCGTGCCCGGGTGCCCGGGGATGGCACGGCTGAGTCCTGCTGGGGTCCCCAGGCTAAGAACTCATCCCGGGTTGTTCACTTCCTCCAGCTTCTGCCAAGGAGGCAGAGGGGAGGGCGGGGAAGAAAGGAATCTAACCTGCCAGAGGTGGAACCTGCTTGTGTGGCAAGAGTTTAGACTCAGTTCCCTGGGTTTGCCTGGTTATTCAGCGCTGGGCAGTGTTAGGAGGGGCACAGCTGGCGATACCATCTTGACTGAGATGCACGGTGACCTAAGATAGACACTAAAAGGTGATGGAAGTGCATAGCGTGGAAGGGTAATGAGGTTACGGTATTTTGCATTTTTTTCACCTTCAAATTTTTTGTAAGGATCCAGGCCTTGATGACCCATTTTAAAAGACAAGTATGAAACAAATCAAATTATTATTTGTTGCAACAAATACTTCTCTTCTTATAAGATTTGGTATGAA
Organism: Fukomys damarensis; assembly: GCF_012274545.1. Lineage (NCBI taxonomy): Eukaryota > Metazoa > Chordata > Mammalia > Rodentia > Bathyergidae > Fukomys > Fukomys damarensis. The sequence goes on from NW_022900928.1 coordinate 7,670,912, forward strand.
AAGGATTACTTCTGGAAACTTTTTACTAACTTTTCATGAGATTTATATTTAAAATATATATAAAAAGCATATATTAAAGCATATATAAGCATATAAAAATGTCTTGGATAGTTCTGCCTTCTAAAATCCATGAATAGCTTTTCAGTCTTCACGCTGGCTCCTTGGGTAAGACCAGAGTCCACCACAGACATAACAGGATGTATACAAATGAACTCCCTTGCAAACTGTACGCTATTTGCAAGAGAAAATGGCAGTACAATTTGTTAAAAACCAAACCCTGGAGACTTTCTCTCCCAAGAAGGTGGAAACTTCCATTATAATTTACATTTATGCTTAAAATTATATTTAAATACAATATTCTCTTCCTCTCACTAAATTCAAGTCTAATCCTTGGATAATATATAAAAAAGAAACATGAAGATTCTTAAAAGCAAAGAGAGAACCTTAGGATTTTAAGACACACAGAATAACAAGAGTTTATTTTCCATTGTACTGGTGATGTCTGTTGATTACTGGGAAAGTCAGCAAGCAAGAAATACTGTGCCAGTAGTCCAAAAACAACATGAATAGACACATAAACAGATATAAGTCCCCCAAAATCTTTTTCAGTGTAGCCAAAGAATTGGGGAAAAGACCCTTGGCAAGTCAAAATTGTTTTAAACTTTCTGCTCTATAGGGGCCAAACATCACAGAAAATACCTTTTCTCACCACAAACCAAATCAAAGCCTTCTGTGCTCCTGTAGACCATTAGGAACACGAGCCTCCTCTCCCCCTCCAGGAGCACCAGGGTTCTGTTTTTGTCGACTGACATGAGATCTATCAGTGGAAACCCTGTGGAAACTTAGCCTGTTCTTCATGTTCAGCAGAAGGAGAAGCCACCTGGAATACAAGGAAACTAGTTCTCCCTTCCAGTCAAGACAGTAACCACAGAAGCCTCGTGAGGATCCTGAACCAAATATTTGTCCAGCAAGAACAAGGATCATGAGTTTCTTCCACCCGCTGACAGTAATTAGAGAAGAGATTGTTCTTCACCTAGCAGAATGCTATCAGAGAAAATCTGCTAAATGCAAGAGCTAAGTAAGATCAAGTGTCTTATAATACCAAAGATTTCTACATTTCAACTGAAAGTTATCAAGTTGAAATGACAAGAACCAGAAAAGCCTCCAATTGATTGAGGAAAGAATAATTAACAACCATCTCCAATACTGAAAGGACACAGCTGCTAGGGTTATCTAATGAGAATTAAGAGCCAATCATCATAAAAATGTTCCAGTCTGAAACTTCAGCATTCACAGAACAAATGAAACTGGAAAATCCAAAGAAAGAAACAGAAATCTGGAAAAATAGATAGAAACACAACAAACTAGGTAGAAACTTTAGAAATGAGACATAGTCAACAAAATAAATAGATGAGTTCAATTGCAAAACAGAATTAGTCCAAGACATCAATAAAGTCCACATATGTATTGTGCATTATGGTGTCTCCAGTTAATGACTGATATACTTTAAATTGCTACAAAAGGATTTTATGTGTTCTCTTCACAAAAAAAGATTCAGTATGTAAAGTAATATATAGGTTGGTTAACATGATTTATCCACTGTACAATGTGTAGTAACATCAAAATAGTGTGTTGTACACCACAAAGATACAACATTTCTACTTCTTGATTAATAAATTTTAAAGAGGGATAAAGGCAAATTCTGAAAACTCTGTGCATAAACTTGCTAACTTGAAATTTCATTCTTAAAGATATATAAAAACTATTACAACTTACCCCTAATTTTTTGGAGACTTGCAGTTAGGTTCCAGTACCCTGCTCAGTATACAACTGCAGGCCTGACAAATAAAACAAAGAGCTAGGAGAGAAAGTAGGGTTCCAGGATGACCAATGCTGATACAACTGACAGTCACTGGCTGGTCCTAGGCACTGACTTTTACTGGCAATCAAGTAGGGCGAAGGAGACCTATGTGCAGTTTCTATGGAAACTAATGTAAACAAGGCTCATGAGGGACAAGACAAAACATTCCCAAATTAGGAACAGAACAGACAAAATATATGGTTCTAAACAGAACAGTGTCGGCCAGGGATTTGGCTCAGTGGCTCCGCTGCCTGCATCACAAGTGCAAGTTCCCAAGTTGGATCCCTGGTACCAATAAATACATAAAGTAAATAAATAAATAAAACAGTGTCCTTCTAATCAGAAGGTTTTAGTTGTGGGAACGGAATTTGGGTGCAAGCTACTCTGACCTTGGCACGTAGGCTTTAGCCAGACTCACTCCTCAACACAAGCCAGTTGTGGGCTAACTCTTCATGGCTTGCTTTGGGCAGAACCAGTACTAATGTTCCTCTGCAATATTACATAAATGATTCCTAGAAATTTTATTTTTAAAATTTTTACTTTTGATTAGCACATGTTTGTAGTACATGATTACACTCTTTTCAAAGATGTATACTTAAAGTCCTGCTGTTAAAAACATTCTGCAATCAGAAACTGTTTTAATGCAAAAGTCTAATTCATATTTAAAGAAGACTGACTACAAAGCATACCAAGAAAGAAGAGCAAACTTTTAAAGTATTTCTGAAACATTTCCCTTGTGCAATTCACAGAGTATTCCTCCAAAATTCAGCTACTGAAAACCTACTCTCCATTTTGACAGCAATCGACAGAGTTCTTCCAGAAAAAATCAGGTTTTCATGAGGACATGAGGCTGGGGCTTATGATAAAATTGGAGCTGTATCTATAGCAGAGACATCAGATTTCTCTCTCCCCCTCCACCCTTTTCCTCCTTTGCCTCTCCCATGTAAATGACACAGCAAGAAGAAAGTTATCTACTATCCAGGGAGAGAACCTTTATCAGAACTCAGCGAGGCTAGAGCCATAATGTCAAGCATGATTTTTCACAATTTACAAGAAAGTAAATAAATATTTAAGGCATTAAATCTGTGGTATTTCTTATAACATAAGAACTGACTGACATATTTTGATACCAACTCTATAATGACAATACGATGAAAAAGAAAGATTTCCCTTCATACAAAACTTTTTATTTAAGCATTAGAATATTAAATTCAACAATATAGAAAAACACATATACAGCATGACCAAGCAGTGCTAATTTCAAAGTTCAAAAAATTAATTTTATGCCTCACTGTTAAAGAAAAATATGGTGGTATTTTCAAATTGATACAGTAAATTTTAATAAAATTTAATGACTTCAGAACAAGTACTTTCAGAAAAATGGATTATAGGGTATTCTTCATTCTGATAGAGAAAATCTTAATAAAACTATAGGTAATATCATAATTTATTTTGGGAAAGTAAATACATTCATAGCAATACTTGAAATAAGCCCAGGATGTTCTCACCATTGCTATGTAGCATACTACTAGAAGTTGTAACCAGCATAATAAAGTAAGAAGAGAAATAAAATTTATGCAAATCACAGCCAAGAAGCGGGATAAATTCTAAGCAGACAATGATGCCCTACATAGAAAATCCCAAGGAATCAACAAAAATAAAAATAAATACAAAATACAATCAAAGAAAATCATGTAATCAATAAAAAAACTCCTCTAGAAAGATACAAATCAACATAAAAAGGTATAGTATGCACAAAATAACAGTGGCCATTTTAAATAAAAACAATGAACATATAAAACTTGGAAATAAATGAATAATATAATTTACAGCTTCTAAAAAACTGGAAATCTAATAAAAGATTTACATGTCTTGTATATTGAAAGATATAATGAAAGAAATCAAAGACTACCAAATTGACAATTCATGCTAAAGGGTGGCAAGTTTTAACATAGTAAAGACATCATTTCTCTGCAAACAGATCTGCATTTTCAACAAGAATATGAAAATTTCAACAAGAGTTTTTGGTATATAAAAATAAGATTATTTAACAAAATTAAAAGACAAAGAATCTATAATAGCTTAATCAACTTTGGAAAAGAAGAGTAAAATGAGAGAAAGTGCTCCCCCTGCTTTCTAAAACTTTCATAACTACACTGTCAAGACTGACTTATTGGTAAGGAGATGTATACATAGATAAATGACACAGAGTAAAGAATTTGAAAATAGACACAAATGCGTTAAACAGGCTTTGGAAAAAGGTGCAAAAACACTTTAATAGCGTTAGGATAATAATTTCAAAAAATGATGTGAAGCAAAATTTTACTCACAGGCAAGCAATTTGTTGAAATATATATGTTACTATGTGTTGCAATATATATTACAACAAAGTGATCCCAAAGCCCCCGCTTTATATATGAATTAAATTATATGAACCATAAATTTAATAGTGAAGTTTAAAAGTACAGAAAACAGAATGCAATGTATAAGAAAATCGGCAGGACATAGACCTGGATGGATATTTCTAAGACTTGGCACTAGAAGTCTAATTTTGGTAAGAAAAAAGTGAATGAATCAAACTTAATTAAAATTAAAATTAAAAATTTTGTCTGGGAAAGAATAAAATATCATGCCAAAAAGCTACAGTTTGGAAAAATATGTTTACAAATCATCTATATCAAGAACTCATACTATACTCTCTAAAATATTATCAAATGTGAACATTGAAAAAGTAAATAATCAAATTAGAATTTGAATACATAAATAAGTTGAATACATTTCAATAAAAAGATACACAGATGGAAAACAAGCACATGAAGATGTTCAGTGCCATTAGCCATTTGAAAATTAAAATGTAGGATACCAGGGAGCTCAGCCCCAATGTACTCTTTGAATGGTTAATTTTTTCAAAAGTGATAAAAGCAAATGCTCACAAGAACATAGAGGAATTAAATTTTCCACATGTCACTGTTGGTTATGTAAATTGTACATCCCTTTGGAATACATGTGACGGGTTTTACAAGCTCAACATGTATTTTTGATAGAACCCAGAAATCAGTCCAGAACATTTTTCCCAAATGAAAAATTTCTTCCACAATAAAATCTGTCTGTATGCTTTCACTTTTATTTCTTGGAGTACCATACCCCTGTCCTTCCCAAGCTGTACTGCATAAAAATGACTGCTCACAGGACACAGCCCACCCTCAAAAAACATTCAATCCTTTGAAAAGAAGACGCACAGTCTCCACTCAGATTTTAAAGAGGAAGTGGTTCTTCAAAACAGAGTCTGGATGCTTTCCTTAACTGTGTTTAGCCATTGCAGTAAGCATGCTGTCCCATGACATCAGGGAAAGAGAAAATGTGTGCCCCTGTAAATTGCCTTGCATTTTAATTTTTAAAAAAACAGCATTAAGGCCAATCTTTATCCTTATATAAAGTGCAGAAATACTAGAAAGATACTGGCTTTTAGATTTTACATAAATTCTATCTAGGATCTGCGATAGCTTGAGGTGGCAGCAAATAACTAAGTTGGTTGACCCGATGTCACTTAGAAGGCCAGGAACATATGAAAGAAGTCCATCTAGGAGGAAGTGTGCATGTGGTATTTTGGAAATTCTTGCAACTTTAAGCACTGAAGAAGTGTTTCAGTTTTGCCTCTTGGCGGCGGATCCTCTCATCTGAGCCATTACAAAACTATAGACTTTCATTGCTCCTCACACTCTCAGCACTGCCTCAAAGGGGTGCTCAGGTCCACAACTGACTGTCTGGCTTTAAAGACCTGGCATCAAAGTCTTCAAGGTCCAACTGCCAAGGTGCTCCAAGGCACGTGACTTTCAGACTGCACTGCGTGGTCTGAGACCCGAGCAGCTGCTCGCTGCCAACCTGCACCCTAGGCCGGACAAATGGGATCAGGAGAATCGAGGAAATTGCACAGAGCCCCTAGGGTCCCTAATCTATGAGGACTGGAAGCCACACACCTATGGCTTTAAGCACATTCACTACAGCGGCTTCCCCTGGGCAGAGTGGGGGTGCCGGGGTGCACACCTGGACGCATATCATAATCCAGCTTGGCCTTACCGACTCTGCACCTATTCTTTCAATATATTTCTTCTTGAGACATTCATTCCATTCATGCTATTAATACGTATTGATTAAAGACATGCAATATTTTGCTCATTTTACAACATCCTATAATTTACCGGGTTATCTTCTTAAATAAGCTGTGTTGTGCACCAAATTCTACTAAATGGGAGATTCTCCAATTGTTTTCTTCGTTACTTGTCAGGGATGGGTACAGTGCTTTCCAAGGAGCAGTGGCTTCTCTATTCATTTTACACATTAAGTTGTATTTAGTGATTTCTGCAGAGAAAGCAGCCTAATTACATCCCAAGGCCACACAGTGAAAAGATAACAGAGCCTGACCTTAAAAATATTTTGTTTTCATGTTTATAGCCTGAGGTCAATAGTCTATTGATATGAAACACATAATTTAAACACAATAATAAACATAGTGTATTTCTCCCAAAGTAAACCTGATGAACTTGCATAGTTTACTTGAAGGCTTTGTAGATGTTCAATCACCGAAGTGTGCCTCTTGCTTTTCATTTCAGTTTCTGTTTTTGTGATCTTTAGTTTGAGACTATAAATACTGAATTTCTTTAATGCTGCCTTATTGGTATTATCAAAGCACATTTTTATTTATTGTATTTTAAACTGAAAAGTGCTTATAAAATCCATGTTAGTCTTGCAACTGCATGAAGCCTGTCTTTTTAAAGTTTGATTATCTGACTTATATCCACCTTCACTGTTCTTTTCTTCCCTCTGTCAAAGGGAAGTAGGCTGGGAAACAGTGCCCTGGAGTTACACTGGGACCTTACCTCACATGTTCATTGTTAAGTGAAAGGAGCCAAAAAAAATGCTCCTCTTGATAAAGAAATGATTATAAAAGCTTCTGGTTAAAATTGTATACAGCTGTAATTGACAGTAAAACTCTGTCTTTATAGCAGTCTACTCTTTCCAGGTGTGCAGGACATGAAAGCAGGCAGTATTATACTGACCGGAAGTGCAGCTTAGGGAGGTAAAGTAATGTTCCCCTTGTCACCCTGAATGATTGTCAGTGAGCTGCAACTATGATGCAGAATGAGGGAATTCAATTCATTGCTTGCTGTACCTGCAGCAGCCCCTCTGCAAGAATTCAGTTTTCTCTGTTGAATTGCATCAACTTAATCATCACACAAGATACCGCTTTTAGCAAGGACCCGAGTTCAGTCCCTGGTACCAAAAAAAAAAGACACCGCTTTTCACAGTTCATGACCCGGCATGGCTCTGAGGTTGTGAGAGTATCGCAGTCAGCGTCCATTTCAAACTCCAAGAAGCCGAGGGAGGCTATGCCTCACCAAGAGCCCTCAGTGAGATGGTCTCATAATCAAAACAAACCCTGAGTGGAAGCTTCTGTGGCTTTGTATTAGTAGAAGAAGGAAGCAAGGATAAAGGACACAAGGAAGATAATGTCGATGCCTGAGTTCAGGCAAGGGACAGGGGGAGGACAAGGGCGTCTGTTGCACGACTGACCTTGGGCCATTCTAAGTGATAAATGAGAGTATGCAGAGGAGAGGGCCGGAGCATTCATTCTGGAAGGCTATGCATTTCGAATCTAGTCGGACCTGTGGCCCTGCAGGCTATCTTTTAACCTCTAACCATGCATCCTGGGAGGATTTGGTTGTGTGATACTAAAAGTCATTTATCTCTGCATATCCATCTCATATGCACCTCAGGTCCACACTGCTACAGCACTGTAATTATAATTAACGTGATTTGTGATCAAAATATTTTAGGAATCTGATTTGATAGAGTCGTTGAGAAATATGTGATTTTGATAGAGTGAAAAATGACAACTATAAGCGCAGTCATTTTAAAAATAACAATTAAAGGTAAAGGCATCAATGCAGGAGGGATAAGAAGCAAGACTGAGATATTCTCTTAGGCTCAACTATCCATTTAGCTCATCCTCGGAATTCTGAGAAATGCTTTCTCTCACATTCTTGGCAGGGAGTTCTCTCCCTATCTATGTTTGCTTCAGCTACCTCCCGAATGTTTCAAAATAATCATTTCTTTTAAATCGTCAAGTTAAGCCAGACTGAATTGTCATCATTGTAACTCTGGGACTGAGATTTCCAGTGGTTTGGAATGTGTATTTTTAAACTAGACTCTAAATTTTTATTATGAATTCCTATAATAACATTCTTGACTGTTTTATTTATTTATTTTTTAAAGTATTGCTTATACTCCTTATACTTGATGCCTGTTCCTACTCACTTCCCTTTAGATTTTGTCTGGTGAGTAAGGATATCTAGATTAACAACACACGATTCAGAAAACACTAATCACCTCTTAAGTAGATAATCCAGCCGTCTCCTCCCTCATCTTCAGTGTATCAATTTCTATGCACCCCATGTACAATCTATCATCCAAAGAGCCACCAGAATAATTTTTTTAGAACTTAAATCATTACAACCTATGCAAATCTAAAAATCTCCAGCCCAAGTTTTCTTTAAAATGCAGTTTCACGTTGCTTATTTAAATCTTTCTGTAATTTTGTGTCCAGTATCTGGTGACACCCAACACGACTCCATTTTGGGCCTGATCACCATTCCCCTTCCATTTCATGTAAAGTCCAGCGGTTCCAGGTGGTCGCCGCCCCCTTGTGAGTCCCCTGGATCCATGCGTGACGGACAGCGGCCTCCCACTTGGTGGAGCAGCCTGCAGCTGTCTCTTCTCTTTAGGACCTTGTGAACGGAACACTCCACACCTGCGTGAAATTTTGTTTCTGATAAACTGTGTGAAGCGTCCCCTGATCCCCACTAACTTAGCAAAATTCTGCTTCTGTAAAATTCCGCTTGTGCTCCCCCACTCCCTGAGCCCTCCCCAACTAGAAGAGCTGCTTAAAAGAAATCTGCAAACTGCTCTTCGGAGTTGAGAGGTTTCAAGCATGAGCCACTCTTCACAGCTGGCAATAAAAGAACTCAAATTGGGTTTGTAGTGTTAGTAATTCTCTATAATCTCTCATGATTGAGGATAACATTTTAAGTATTGCCACATATTCTGGAAACTTATCTGCAATCGTAATTCAAAATTCCACATATAGGTACTACTTTGCAATTATACTCTGCTACTTATTAATGTACTGAAAAACAGGCTAATTTACTAACCTGTTTACCATACAATACTTGTAATAATAGAATAAATTTTTGCATTTTTCACAATACTACTGAAATTTTTCAAATGTAAATGTTAATTTAACATTCTTAGTAAATATTTCCACATTGGATCTTTTTTCCTCATCCTAAAAAATCTCTACTTTTTGTAGGGAAATAATCCTGAGAGGTAATTCAAAATGTACATCAAGATTAATGATTGTTACATTTTGGTTACATAACACAAATTACACACTGACATATTAACTGTGTGACACAGGTCACTATTTTACATATCTTTAAGTTTACTAGTTAATTGTCAATGTAATGTAGTTTACTTTAGAACAAGTATTCAATAATATTTTTAGAAATGAGAAAATGTAGCTTTCTGACAATCTGCAATTTTTCCATTTTAGATATCTGAGTTTTTATTCTTTTAGTTACAGATATGATGTTTTCAACACAAGTCTTCTTTACTAATATTACTAATTTAGCTATAGAGTCTATCTACAAGAAATTACATTTACAACTTTGAAATGTCTTTTTTAAATACTATGATGTGTAAATAAATTTTAGAAATTTTGACTTGGGAGTGCAATATCTAAGTTCATCATCGATTCTGTAGGTGAAAGTCTCAGGCTTCTTATTCTCTGAATCGATTTTTCAGAGGTGTGATAACATAAAAGTTAAAATCTTCATTTGAAAATTATATGATGAACAATGAAAAGTAAAGGAAGTATAAAATGCCATAAAGGTGCTTGTCTTTTGGAAAAATGATATGGTCAAAGACAAACAATATAAGGAACAATACAAGAAATATATTTTATGACATATTTTCAAAATGCCATCTTTAGAATTATGTGTCACAGGTAATTTTCCATGGTTTTGTTCTTGAACAATTTGTATTCATTATTGTGGTTACAGAAGTGTTTCATCTCAGATTTCAGATTTCTTCCAGTCTTCCCACCATATTGCTAGGATTTCTGTGTGACCCTGAGTGAAGACGACATGCCTTACACTTCTGCACAGTGTGGGCTATGAAACCAGCCTGTTGTTAGCCCTGAGACCGACTCCTTCACTCCTGCAGCTTTGTAAGCCATCACTACTAAGTGCGCATCACATTTCCAACAGCCTATGAAGCTCCCTGCCGTGTAACAAACACATTGTGATCACCCTCAAATGCCTTTCCTCTTAGTATTCCCTTTGTGGGGAATGCCCTTCCCCTTATTAATTAGAATTCATGTTTGTCTGCCCATATAGGCATACCTCGTGCATTGTGTCACCCTATGCTGGAGAATATGTTCTGATATATATATA
>NW_022900928.1:7681343-7686939 GCF_012274545.1 Fukomys damarensis
AAAGCAGGGAGCTCATCAAATCTTATTTACATAACACACACACACACACACACATTACAGCTTAATTTGCAAATTAGCATAGTAAGAAATTAAGAATAAAGCAAATAATAAAGTAGAACAAAATTTAAAATACACTGTTATAAATGCTATTTAAGGCTTATGAACTGTTGATTTCTAATGTGTTGTATTTAATATTTTCAGATCATGGTTGACTACAAAAAGACAGCCATAGAAAGGGAGACCATGGCTAAAGAGGGATTACGATAGAGGGTTCTCACCCATAACACCCCTTCCCCTTCTCCTTTATCCAGCCAAGCTGATATTTTTATTTTTTGAGAGAGTATCTCCCAGGCCCAGGCGGGTCCTTGAACTCACTCTACAGCTCAGTCTTGCATGTGCCACCACGCCCAGCCTATTTCTTCTTTTCTTCCTCTTCTTTTTTTTTTTCTGGTGGTATCATATGGTGATGCCATTCAATGTTAAAATAATGTCTTGTTTATTTTTCTGATTCCCTGTCCAGACTGTGATTCTGCATGAAAAAACATTTTCTTTAATCTCCCTATCTTACAATTCAGGATGATCTGACCACAAATAGACTTGCAAACATCTAATAATAGAGGTGTGTTAGATAAATAAGTAACGTATCTACCTAAGAGAGTATAGATTTTCAAAGAGCACCTAAATATTACTTTTTCTAATTACCTCTATGCAGTGTAAATTAAAAGTTCAACAAATATATGAATGATCAAAGGTACAGGTGATAGGAGATCACAAGTTCTATCCACATTTAAAACTTCATGTTTTAGGTTGTAATTGTATATGCTGAGACAGTAGAATAGAATATATTATGGATTCTTTCCTGCTGATTGATTCTTCCTTGTGTGGGAACTCCGGAGGTCACTCCTAATTATGGGGTCAGGCCACAAGGGAAACCGATTAGAATAAGACTTGTAGTGTCCTTCTTGTTCCTCCTCATCCCTCTTGATTTTGTGAATGCAGGAGGGCACAGATTCAGGTCTTCTTAGGATGGTGGCAGTAATTAGGATGACAACATTTAAACTGTAGTCACTTTATAAAAACTGTTGTTAAAAATACAACATCAATATTCTTGTGCTCAAAAATTTTATGTAACACATAATAACTGACACTGATTCTGGATATGAAAATATGTGGAAGAGCTAGACGCAGTCTCTGACTCTGGAAATTTAGTGGACATGATGTAATATATGACTTAAAAATAATTCTGATACAAGTTAGGTAGAAATAAAAGCTATAAATTAAAAAATAATTGAAGCCAATGAACTGCAAAATGACGGCAGGTGGGCATTCTTTGCTAAAATTGCCAAACATGCAATATAAAAGCAAATTAATGATTTGTGGGTTTCCAAAACCATGTGCTAATTTGATACCCAGGAGGAGATTTTTTTTTTTTCCTCATTTTACAGGTGAAAATGTTGAGACTCCGAGAAACTAAGCGGTGGGTTAACCGATGTGCCCCAGTACACAGTTTGAATTCAGGGGCAGCACTCTTTGAGGACGAGACCTCGGGACAGTTCAGAGGAGCCTCGGACTCTACGATGGTGCTGTGCTCTGACCTCCCCGTCCGTTTTACCGTGGCCAGCTGAGGCAGAGCTGAGCTGTACACCGCCAGGTCTGTCACTGACGCCCTGCTCATGCAGGTCAGTGAGGGCGGAGCTGCCAAAGGTCAGCGATGGGAATCCTTTCAAGGGGACCGCTGAAGGCCGCCTCCCACAAGCAGGTAGAGCTTCTGAAAAACGTGGCAAGAACGCTTCTTATGCAAGCTCAGGACCGAACAGGAGAGGCATGTGGAACAAGAAGATTCCTAAATCCTTCAAAGTTTCAGTTTCCAGTTTCCAAACACGATTCCAGGAAAAATATGCAGATCTTTTTAGTCAAATGCAGGAAGCATATTTGTACACTAACTCTCTTTTAAAATCTTATATAAGTATAGTCAGTAATAAAGCAGATGGACGAATACTGTAGAGGCTTTAGGAATGTTCTCAACCCTGCTGTGCATTCTCCAACCACGTGAAAATTGGAAAAGCATATTTTTCACATATCTCAAGTATAGCACTTGTGATATTTCCTGCAGCTGCCCTACCAAAGTGTCTTAAAGAGCTGAAACATGTTTTCCTCCACTGCTGGACGAATTGATTCCGAGATCAAGGTCTTGGGTGCTTAAGGACTCTCCTTGGCTTCCGTGGCTGCCTCCTGCTGGGTCTTCCTGCCCTTTCTCCTGCAGACTCGCAGGTCCCTTCCAGAGCTTGTCCCAACCGGAGACTAGTTCGCCCCTGGATAACCACGGGTGCTTCCCTGGTAAGGGCAAGGATCATGGAATGAATTAAATTACCTTTCAACAGTAGTTACAAAACCAGAAGTTGGTGTTGCAGATCACCAACGTGTGTGTGTGCATGTGTGTCTGTGTGTGCACGCACGTGTGCGTGTGTGTCTCTATGGTAAGCAGCAGGAAAAGGCTCTGAAAAGATTTTCCTCTATATAAATTTATAGAAATTTTAAAAAGCAGAGAAATAAGTTGATAATATAAATTCGACAATTTCTTGCATCTTTGAGCAGTTTCAAGGACAAATAAGTACTGAAGGCAGCCCTTCATTGATGCCTACTGATTGTCCCCTTTAATCTTTACAGTGCCTCTTGCTATGACCATAATGAACACATCGGGATGCAAATATAAGTGGCTTTCTCAATATCATAACTTCAAAGGTCTGAATCAAAAAGCATGTATTAATCCCAATGCTACTTTGAGTAATCAACTAACTGGACGAGGTTTTATCTACTGAACTGGACCCTGTCCACATATTAGCTCAGTGCCGGTCTGTCATGTAGGAGCTGGATCGTTTCATGTGCATGCATGCTTTCGTTCCTTCTTTCTTTACAGCACAGGTGTGCAGTACAGAATGATTACATTTATTGTGGGGAGCTTGTGCACGTACATAGCACATCTTTTTCTCTGTTGTTGTTGTTGTTTCCTTCCCCTCCCTTCTCTCCCCACGCCATCTGTTTCCCGTGCCATTGGCAAAACCTCTATTTCCATTTTTCCTTCAATTCTCGCTCTTTAAAAAAATCCATTCTCTTCTTTTCATCTCTCTCTCCCCATGTCTTGTTCCCCTTCCCATGTGAAAAGTAGCTCCCCACTTCCTATTATCTATATTTGTTTTGCTCTTTATTTATACTTTGAGTTTCTCATGTAATAGAACCTTGTGAAATTTAATACTATGCGTCTGATTTATCTCCCTTGACATTATGGTCTTGAAGTACACCCAGAATATAGTTTTTTTCCATTCATTTCCTGGACACTTTTAAGCTATTTTATAAGGCCATAATTTTTATTCTTCATCTTTTCCTCATGACTTGATCTCATATGTTCAAGTTGAGTTTTCATTCCAAAATATCCTTATAATTCTTAGTGACACCAGGAAGGGCGATGCTAGCTGAGTAATATGGAGAAAAGCTTTGCATTTGATTAACATGGGGAATGAAATTCCTTTAGCCCTATTTTTTTTTTTAGAGTTTCACTAAGAAATGTGTACTTTATTACTTCTGTATGCTTTGGGGAATGTTAAACCCCTACAACATTGTCTTGAATTGGAACTGTGGTAATATTTTTTACAAATGTCTTCAGAGAAATGAGAAAAAGCTACTGCCTGACACAAATATTACTTATTCCATGTGCCACAATCTATATTTTGTTTGATACATATACAGACCAAGTTATGGAGTAGTTCTGATATCTCACCTCACATTATTCAAATGCCTTTCTGTTAGATTAATAAACTAAAGCGAATCTAGACAAAATTCCAAACATATTTTATATTTTTATTGTATTAGAGTAATATTATCTTTTTTTAAATTCTAGGAGACAACTGACGATAAAATTTTAGGCATTTAGTCACAGTTTCTTTTGGAAAGAAAAGAAATGTGAGTTTCATTTAGGATATATATATGTTAAATGTAAAAACGTGTGTCTATATTTCAAAAAAGTAACATGATGGATATTTACATTCTCTAAGACATAGGAAATTTCTTGAATGCAAGAGATAATAAACATGAGTTGTTTTACTTTTTTCTACATGGTGAGAAATTAGGAAACTATTACAGATTTCAAGGGTAAGAGCTAGTTGACTACAAAGAAGGAATACGTCTAAGTTTCCTTTCCGCCATGATGGTCTAGACGGAGTATCTCGGAAACGTCTCCTGTGTCTGTCTGGTGACCGGATCCCTGGGGTACCACACTGAATATGCTTCAGATGTTTCTCTGCAGCTGGGGTCAGATGGGAAGAGGCAGGCCGCTGGGGCCTGACCTGGAAGGGTACATCTCCCCTCCTCTGCCCTTCCCTCTCTGTGCCTCCTGTCCAACACGATGTGAGAAGCTTTCCCCAGCCAGACCTTTCTATTATACTTTCCTGCTTCGAAGCCTCAGACTGCACACTGAAAACTCTAAAAACTGTGAAACAAACTAACCTCTTCACCTTTACACTGCAGATGTCCAGTGATGAAAGAGGGAGACGGTGTGAAACCATAAAGTTGTTACTGTATGATCGGTTTTCAACTAATCACTCTGCCGACAGGCTTACGTTTTACGACGCGGTCCTTAAGGAACCTGCAGTTTGAATAGGGGAAGCTTGGGTGAGTTTGGGGTTGTGTTGCCAGTGAGTGAAGTGCGATAACAAATTTGGATCCTCGTATTTTCAGGGTTGATTCCAGTTTGGACTTCAGTGGCAAATGGGGAAGAGATGTGAATTATGTGGCAAGAATAGAACTTGGATTTCTGCCTGAATCTGGGGAATATTACACTGATGAGAAGAGGCTAGGCTCTTTGTGAGTCAGAGTACCAGTATCTTACAGGACCAGGTAGCCACATGGAGACATTGAATAACATGTCCAGTATTATTTGAGCATGGATCCCAGTGACTCCTAATTGTGGTTCATTTTTAAAGACTGCATTTTACCCAGTTACTTCACGCTCTTTCATTTGATGGTCACCTATTGCAGCCACAAATGGAGACCCAAGAAAGGCTAAGAGACAACATTTATTACCCTACTGGGTTCTGGAGACAGAGGGATGTGACCCCGCATGGGGCCACAGGCTGTACAAGAGGCAGAAGACTGCAGCAGTGCGTCTTCGGCAAGAATTTGTATGGAAGTTTCTATCAAAAAGGCAAAAAAAGAGTAAACAGTTGAGGACTTGCTAGTTTGAACAATCTGTTTGCTTGTTTGTTTGTTTGGTACCAGGGATTGAACTCAGGTCCTTGTGCTTGAGAGGCAGGTGGCAGAACCTCTGAGCTAAATCCCCGGCCCTAGTTTGAAAAATCTGGAGGGTTCTTCACTATAGGCCTAGTCCCCGGCCACCAGGCCCCTGACTCTGGGGTGGTTAAGACAGAGGATGGAAGCTTCTGAATTGCTCTGTTTTGTTTGCTTATCAGATGTGTGCTCCTGGCTAAGTCTTTTCTAAATCTAAGAACTGATTAGCCCATGGAAGGACAGTCTCTTCCTGGCCAGAAAGGTATTTTTTCAACTAGAAATAATCATAGTATAGAGAAATCCATATATATATATA
>NW_022900928.1:7686958-7713342 GCF_012274545.1 Fukomys damarensis
ATATATATATGTATATGTGTAACTTATCCACATGGAATATATATGTATATCAGCTTTTCTAATTATTCCTAATGTGAGAATATCTTGACATAGTGCCACACTGTTTTAATCTTCGTTATTCTACAGTATTTTAAATGCTATGTTTAGTGACATTGACTTCCTACTTTCTCTCCCAAAATGGGCCTGACATGATTCCTACAGAGAAGAAACTTTGTTATTGAATATTGTATTGTAATTATAGATTCCATGGCTTGGGCAAAAGAAAAAAGGAAAAGAAAGACTAAATGAACAAAAGAAGCCTAACCAGGGCCGTTGTGTCTTTCAGGGTGACCTGGGGTGTTATGACCCTGAAGGGTGCATTCTTCCCCAAAACTTCTGAATCTGGGATGACCACAGAAAAGCTGCAATGAAAGAAATGTTGCTGCCTAGGTGTCTATCTTCTGCCATGGAAGTAATGTCTGGGTCAGTGGTCAGGTGTTCTCATGAAGAACTGATATGCTTCATTATTACAGAAACACAGAAAAGCATTATTATCGAAATCCAGGCTCATCTGTCCTTCTTACCTGACTTGGTTTGTGGAAATCTGTTACCAGATCATCACCTTATCAGAGTAATGTGAGCATTGTGTACTCTGGTCATGAGAAACTCATATATTCACATCTATTTGTCACTGGCTGGCAGAGATTCCTTTGTCATCTGTAATAACTGGCTGCTGTATTGCAAGAACTCAGAGTTAAATACAAAGCTGAACAGGAAGGCAGGATATAGGATACTAGTTTTTCAGTGCTCTTCAAAGGGTTTTCCCACACACAAAAATCCACTGCAAGCAAAAGCAGCAAAACAAGTAAGAAAGAACACAAAGCCAGTCTCACAGTCCTTAGTCTTTCCAGAGCTAGCAAACTTGTCAGGAAAGAGAGCTCTCAGATTGGGTAGGTACACATGATGATAACATAACTTCGGTCCAGGATGCATTATTTCCCAAGTATGCATTTCTCTTGTAACCGTGACATTTATACAGGCATTATACTGAAAAGTATTCTAGAATCTTGATTCTTAAACTCACTATGGAAACATCACTTCCCCTTTTTATATCTGTATTTGTACTTGAAAATTTAAGTGATGGGAGAATAAAAAAGGATGGTGGAAATAACATTATGTCCCTTATAGGATTATAAGAATTAAAGAGAATAACATGTGAAAAATCAATTAGTAATGTCTGCCATATATGATCTCTTAATGACACATATAACTTTGAAAATCACCTCATTACTCTGTAAACGAAATGAGTACATCATCATGGCCATCACCCCAGGAGCTCTAGAACTCATTCTATAATTTTCAAAATGTGCATTTACTATTTGCAGAAACACACAAAAATTATTCCGATTTTTAGACACACACTAAAAATAGAATGTGTGCTTTTATAGTCACTTTGAATAAAATGTGCTTCTTACTATCTATTCCTTTACCAGGGGAGAAAGATATGCAAAGACTCTTCTATAATGCATCACAATGAGTAGGCATTAAGCACAAAATATAAAGTGCACTGGGAAATATACACATAAGGCCTCAAGTAAAACTCCAGAGCAAGGAGTACATTGGTTTATTTTTCCTTTCATGTATGAACTGAAAAATGTTTAAACTCTCAAGTGAAATAAATAACTCACACATGTGTAAATACCAAATAGTTTCTTTGGTGTGAAAACTAAAAGTGTAAATAAGGTTCAAATGGTATAATTCACAATGTGGGATAAGAAGTAAAGGGCTAAAGGTGTAGGGGAAGTGGGAAGGGTAGGAGAAAGGAAATAAGGGAAAAGAAAAATTATGAGAAAATTAAAAAAACAGAAACAAGTTGTTATAAATAGGGAAGGGAGGAAGGGGGTAAAGGGAAAAGAGGGAAGGGGAAAAAATAAGAACCAGGATACATCATGTAAAGGTACAAGATCCCAATAATGAATGTAACTGCACTGTATACCTAAAAAGTACCAATCAACTCAATGAGAAAAAAAAATAAGGAAAAAATCAGTAGAGAAGTAAAATAATACTTATTTCTCCTCTTCCCTGTCTTTCTAGTCTAATGACAGATTTCTTTTTTATCTTTATTAAGTTTATTGGTGCATACATTTTAGGTATATGACACAGTTACATTCATTATTGGGATCTTGTATGTTTATGTGTTTTATCTTGGTTCTTGTTTTTCCCCATTCCCCAGCCCTCCCTTCACCCCCTCCACCCTTCCCTGTTTTCAGAGACATTCTTTCCATGTTTTTTATTTTCACATATTTTTACTTTTCTCCTTTTCCCTTTACCCTACTCCTCCCATTTTAGGCCTTTTCTTCCTATTACTCAATATCAATTATATATTTTGATCCTTATTTACACTTTTAGTTTTTCAAACCAGAGAAATTATATGGTGTTTACACATGTGTGTCTTATTGATTTCACTTAAGAATATGGCCTCAATGTGTATCCACTAAGCTATAAATGACTCTAGTTTCTCATTCTTTATGGCTGAGTAGTACTCTATTTTATATTAAAAAAAAAAAAAACCTGCATCTTCTTTTTAAAAATATCCTAGAAAAAGAAAATGAAGGTCACAACTCCATGAGGCCCAACAGATCCAATAGACTTGAATTTAAAGGGAGAGGGAGAAAATTGAAAAAGAAACAGGAAAATAACATGACAATGATAAGTTAATACGTATCAATTATAACCATCAATGTCAATGGGCTCAATTCACCAATCAAAAGAAATAGACTGGCAGAATGGATTAAGAGGCAAAATCCAATAATATGCTGTAACAAAACCTCAGTAGCACAGGAACTAACACAAAGAATCAACAATTGGAATCTCATCATTTTAAAAGGTTTCTGCACTGCCAGAGAAATCACAAGCAGAGCTAAGAGACAACCTACAGTGTGGGAAAAAAGTTTTACCAGCTGTTCTTCAGACAAGGCTCTGCTTTCTAGAGTATATAAAGAACTCAAAAAAAAAATCAGAGCCCCCAAATATAAAGGCCCAATTCAAGGATGGGCATCTGAAATGTACAGACATTTCTCAGAATAGAAAGGAAAAGCAGCAAACAAACATGTGACAAAATGTTCAGCATCACTGGTCATTTGAGAAATGCAGATGAAAACAACACTGAGATTCCACCTGATTCCAGAAAGAATGGCTGCTATCAAGAAATCAACCAGTAATAAATGCTGGCAGGGTTATGGGGAGTTAGGAACCATTCTTCATTATTGGTGGGAGTGCAGACTGGTGCAACCACTGTGGAAGTCCACATGGAAATACCTCAAACAATTAGGGTTAGGACCACGGATTTAGCTTAGTGGCACAGTGCCTGCCTCGACAACACAAGGTCCTGAGTTCAATCCCCTGTACCAAAACCAAAAATAAAACAAACAAACAACTAGAATTAGAAGTCCCATTTGACCCAGCTATTCCTCTGCTGGGTATCTTCGCAGAAGAATTAAAAGAATCATACCACAGTGATATATGCTCACTCATGTTCATAGCGGCAGAGTTTGTAATAGTTAAATTTGGAGATAGCTCAATTGCTCATTAACTGGAGACTGGATAATGCAGTTTCCTTGGAGAGCAACTGTCCAGGATAAGGTGAAAGAGCAAAGAAAGTGGTATGAGAAACTGATAGTACTTCAGCCTTTCCAGAGCCTCAATGGTTTCCATGCTCTGTTTTATTTTTCTGGGTATTAGATGTTGTAATGTTTAAGAAGGACACGTAACAGTACAGGGAAAAAAAGGTTTTCAATATGAGATAAAGTTTAAATCTAATACAATAGCAGATCAATTATGTCTGGAAGTCATGCTTCAAAGTTTACACTGCTAATTTTGCTTCAGGTACTTTTGTGTTCCAAGTTTTAGTTTTCTCTCCCATGATTTAGATTATTATTACTTTGGATTATTACATTTGAGATATGAAATGAAAGCTGGGAAACTAAGCTCACATCCACACAACAACGATGTTTTCAGGGAGCTTTGTGAAGATCATTTTAATAAGGGCAGAGACCTTTCATGGAAGGGCAGCGATTATTTGAAATTAGTGAGACAGGGAAATAAATCAAATAACCTTACTCTTCCTCCTTTTTAATCCCTACTTAGGTTTCCTTATGTATTAAACGGAAGCCAGGAGATACAGACAGCTTTTTGATGTGGCCAACACAGGTAAGCTTCATAAGACAGAAGCAAAACTGAGAAGGTACAAGAGTAAATATGGGTGCTGATAACAAAATAAGTGACATTTGCACTTGTGCGTATGTATGATCAGCTGCACACACACACAAATGCACAACTGCGCACACAGTTCTTCCTCCTCACAATTCACAAGTGCCAAATTCCCTCTTTGATGGCAACATAGAAATTTCTGTCATCACAGAAGTGGTATCATCTGTAGAGAGTTTTCCCGGGGATTATCTGCACATGGTAACACACGTATATATGAGCCAGCCAGGTACTTCCAAAGCAATATTTCTCTAGAAATTTTAGTGTTGAAAAATGTAGAAATAGATGAGACTGTAGAGCAGAACTCCCAGAAGGTTTCCTAGAAGCACTTTGCACATGGAATGATTAGGATCGGCAGTGGCAGGGCTGGAGGTGTTGGCGCAAATGGTCAGAAGTGCACAGCCTGGGGGGCGTCTTCCCTAACAGCTGCTCTCCAGGGTGTCTCTTCTCAAAGGCTGAGTGCATTTTCATTCTATCTGCAACCTCAGTGATCTACAGTACATCTATCTGCAGAGGGCCCACCCTGAATTCCAAGCAGGAGGATTGGTGTGGCTAATTTCAATGTGCTTCGTAGGAAAGTCAACTATATATTTCCTTATCTAGAAAGAAAAGTTGTTCATATTGGTTTTCAAGACATATGAATGCAGGATTTTGGTGGAGTAGGCAATATAAGGTATTTGTAGAAAAAGCCTTGGTTTGAAATGACCTTCTCTGATCCATTCTACTCTGCCATCACTAGAGCATTTGACATTTTTGAGTTTCACAATAACTAGCCTAGGAGCTTATAAAGGAAAAGGAATATCTGGCATAAACTTCTATTTAAAATCCTCAGGTAACATCTTGGCAATTTATTTGACCCAGCTGTATAGGGAAGGCTGTCATGGCCTCTGAAATGACAGTCCTAGACTATCCGTGAGAGGATATATAGGAGACTATACTGGGAAAATCGGCAACAAAACCAGTTTCCAACTCCTAGGTAACTGCACCTCCCAACTGCCAGGTAATTTATGTAACTCTGGACTCTCATCTCTGAAGGTTACAGCTCTGCTGGAAAAAAATTGAAGAAAATATCTAATCAAAATATGTTAATGATTTTTTAATACAATGTCACTAATTTGTCTCTCAAGTACTAATAAGACTTTAGGAAGTAATGGTTAAACTTTTTCCCAGTACCAAAGAGCAGTTTGCTAGCTTATATAAGCAGAGATTTCTCAATTAATGACCTACCCATTTAATGAATGTTTGGACAAAAGACTAAGGAATGAATGCTGATCAGATTTCAGCAGGCTGCTAAGATTTATGATCTGTCCTTTGTACAGTTCTGTACATCTTGTTTCTTTTTTTTCACAGCACACCATGTTTATACAGTACTATATTTGCTGATGGTACTGTATATACAGTACTATAGTTTTATGTTCTGTTATCCATTACAGTGTTGCATGTAAGAGCTATGCAAATAAAAGCAAAGTCATCCAGTTGGAGTTTCCTTTGATCATTTCTTTGTTCTGAATATTATAATGTGCATACTCTCTACAACTCCTCATTTAGCAACCAGTTAATTTAAAATTGGTCATTAAACCAGGAATGTCTATATTTTTCTTTATTTCTTAGTTTTCAGTATTTTAAGTACATTAAAAGCCAATGTTTAGATTCTACATTCAAATCATCTTCAAAGTGAAGGAAGATTGCAAACAGTTGGTTTTGACTTACAAGACTTACTTTTAAAACGATGAAAGAGGAGATAAATAAGAAATAGGGTGAAGTTCAAATGATTTCCCAAATTACCTATTCCATTGTTTCAAATATACTTTGTATGTATACAAGTGTTTCATTTATACTACTAGTTTCTTTTGGTTTATTATGTTTGTTTCTTTGGAATAGAGAATCTATTTTGTCCATGTCTTGTACTCTAAGTAACTACTTTGAAGATGATGATAGACAGTATATATTAACTGTGGTTATTGTCTTATTATTTTGTTACAAAATTCTGTTTTATTTTTGCATACAATAAAGAAAACCCCTTCCTGCAGATTATCTTGACTGTTTTCTTTACTATGTAGAAAGTCCTTAATTTAATGTACTGTAATCCCATTTATTGATTTTTGGTATAGTTTCTCATTCTTTTGAGGTTCTGTTTAGGTGCTTTCCCTTATTATATTTTCCAATAATTTTAATGTTTCTGTTTTATTTAGATGGACTCATTTTATTTTGATATTTATAAAGGTCTATTTTCATTTTTCTGCATTAGGATAACTAGTTTCCTGAGACCACTTGTTAAAGAGGCAATTTTTCCTTTGGTGCAGGTTTCAGCCCCTTGGTCAAAGATCAGACATTTAAAGGTGTATGAGGTTATTTCTTGTCTTCTATTGCAGGCCATTCATTTACATGTCTATTTGTGTGCCAGTACCGTGCCAAGATTCCATTTTAATCCAGTAATAATGGCTGTCATTAAGAATACAAAAAATAACAAATCCAGGCAAAGGTGAGAAAAAAAGGAACCCTTCTTCATTTTTGGTGGAAGCGTAAAGTAATGCCACCACTAATGGCAATCAATATGGAGAGTCTTCAAAAAAACCAAAAAGAGAAATTTCCTTAGATCCAGCAGTACCACACTCGGGTATTTTCGCACAAGAGTTAAAAATCATTTTACTATTTTGATACTTGCATACTCAGGTTCATAGCTAAGGATGGAATCTATGACTATGAAAGACTCTGTCTTGCCTATCACATTGCTAGGCTTCTTGAAGTTCCCTACCATTCAGTTCCTTATAAAGTGAGGAAAACAACATCCACTTATGAAGCCAAATTTTGTTTTCTATTATTTGTATCAAGGAATCTAACTCATTAAAAAAAACACAGCCAATCGTGGTTTTTCTTTTGTGCTCAAAAATTTCTGTTGGAGAATAAATTCATAAATGAATGCAGAGAGAGTATGATAATAAATCAATGAAATTAATTCAGAACCAGAAGTTCTTCAAAGAAAATGAACCCAAGGGAATTTGTAGAAATTTTAAAGAGGGCACTGGATGTTCCAAAGTTCAAGGAATGAAATGAGAAAAATTTAATGTCTGCCATCAATTGTACTTCAGCCAGACCTCTCCTATGACTTGCACATAGTGTTTTGTGGTTGATGTCATTATATATCAGGTTCATGCAAGTATGGCATAGAGGCTAAATCTTGCTGTATTTCTCCATTTTATTTCTTTGTGGGGGGGTGTTTTTGCTTGTCTTAGCAGAATTCCACTCACTTCCCAAGAAAGGTTAAAATCCAGAAGGTGAAGGGAAGGGAATGGGGTTGGCCCACAGGAAGCACCCTCTTCAGGCCATACAAGTGTCCCAGTGAGTGTTGAATGGCCAGCTTGCAAGCCAAGGCTCTTTTTATCTCTCAGGAAGTATTTTTGAGACTATGGAGATACAAGACACCACTTTTGTTGGCCTTCCCTGAGCACTCACCAGAGAGGCATGAGACATCTTCTCTGCATGAAGTGTCTCTTGGCCACTGTGTGGGAACAAACCTCAGGGCTTTCTCTCACCAGCATGTGCACCTGTCAGCTTTTGCTCTTCTGCATTGTCCTGTGTTCCACACAACTTCTAATCTTCACAGTCCATGAAAAATGTAGTGAGTAGGGGCTGGGATCCAGAAATTATTTGTCTTTATCATGGCCCTTGCTGTTCAGCAAAGGAAGTTTGGTATTTCCACTTGGTCTTTCTACTAGATTCAGGAATTCTTCTGCAGAATTGAACTGCAGATAACTATGTGTGAATCTCAAAGGAAATTCTTGAGGAAACTCCCCAAAGCCCCAGGCCAGCTCTGGCCCCATGATAAATTTAGTGAAAGGAAAGGGTCATTTCTATTAGTTGGCCTGTTAAAACACATTGAATTCCATTGAACAGGAAAAAATTGTAATGAGAGGAGCAGACCGTCAAACATAAATATACAGACACTGCTCTGGTAGCTACAAAAACTCAAAATATAGGTACATGAGTTATTTTTGTTTACTGAATTCAGAGAAACTATAAAACTCTTCTAGCACTTTACAGAATGCAATTTCTCTTTTTTTTATTAAAGAATTCCATTTCAAAACTATGCAAAGAAAGGATGTGATGGAAACCAAGAGCCTTTATAGGTTTTTTTCAGTTTGCATTGCTCAATTCTCAGAGGATATAAGCACAGACTACCTTGAAAACAGAGTCCCATGGAGTTCCTCAGTACTTAACCCCATGGGTCAGTGTGGTCTCACCTGTAGAGGCCCTGTGCCACCCAAGGGGTCTTTTCATCATGGCCCAATGCACCTTCAGGTAGCAGATTAATTAGGGTGCAGGACCAAGCTGTGACCTAAGCCTTTTCCAGGTGTGTCCTTCAACATTTTTCTTCTACTTTGGATAATCTCATCAGGTTTGTGTGCCTCAAATTTTTACATTTGCAATGTAAATGTTTGAAGGAGATTATCTCTAATTTCTCCTTTTTGATAATTTTTTTACAAAAATATGAATTTGTTTTGAGAACACTGACTGCTAAGTTTTTAAAACACATAATCAAGAGTCTGGGGATGTAGCACAGGAGCACGAGGTCCTGAGTTCAATCCTTGGTACCACAACAAAAACAAAAACAAAACATGATAAACATTTAATCCATTCCTACTTCTCTTCCTGTGTCTGTGGATTCCAGTGTACACACAGCTCTGTGTATTGTTAATTTTTACTTGGCTTAATATAGTAGATTAATAAAAATAAAATTAGTACTGGATTAATAGTGAAATTATTTTAGATAGCAGATTCATACACTTCAAGAAACTTTAGAAAAACATGACCTTTAATTAATTTTTAATTATTTAAACAGTTAAGAATCTAAGAATTTGCAAATACCAATCAATCCAGCTGGGTGTGGTGGTGCACCCCTGTGATACCAGCACTCTGGAGGCTGAGGCAGGATTGCTGTGAGTTCGAGACCAGTTTGGGCTACATAGTGAGTTCCAGGTCAGTCTCAACTGCATAGTGAGACCCCGTCTCAAAAAAACAGAAAAAACAAAAAACAAAAAACCAAAAAAACCAAACAACAACAACAAAAAAAAACAATACCAATATCCCAAGCTTTATATAAGAAACTTTAAGTATAAATTCCCATATGCATATTTATAATACTTCAAAACATTGAGATGAGTTGTATATGAGTAGAACTGAGTGGTTTTCCTTTTAATTGAATCCTTCCATGAAATTACATTGCTTTTACAAGGACAAAATTCACAAAGTATAACAGTCCAATGAAAAAAATCTTTCCTGACATTAAAATAATATTTATGTTAATAAAATCCTGATTTTATTAACTGTGATGAAAATTACATTTGTAATTTTAGCATATTAACTGACTTAGTAAGATGCCCAGAAGTAGAATGAAAAATTACAAATATAATTTTATTTTATAGTACTTAGAACAAATAAAATATACTAAAGCTTTTATAGATGGAATATCCATTAAAATAAAAATGAGACAAAAATGACAGCATTTCTCATGAGGTAGAAAAAGATGTAATATTGTCTAATAGGAAGTATTATTTATGTAAAATATTATGGCGTATTACTTGGGTATATATTACTATTTTTACAATACCTTGTCATTTTCCACTAGACTTTCTTTTCTGTGGTTGGATTTTATCATTATGACTTACTGTGAAAAAGCATAAACTGATAAAAGACAACATACAAGCAAGATACAGTGTGAGAAATGTCATCAATTATTCAATAAAAATAAAAATAAAAATATTGTGTTAACTGATGATTTATGCAAATCTAAGCAAACTCTTCTGGAACTACAAATGTTGCTTTGAAATGTAGATATTAATCTTCCTTTGGTGTCATTGGCTGCCCTAGGTATCTGAGAGATTCGTTTCCATGGGTGAGAGTAGAGACGTGAATACAGCCTGCAGTATAGTGAATACAGCCTGCATAGTGACTTCCTTCAGTCACCTTAAAGTGAGCCTAATTCCAGTGTGGGTTCTGAATCAAGTAGTAAAGCACTAATATGTGCATCTATGATAACGTTTTGATGTTTAATAAATGCAATTATCTGAAATCTAGGTCTCTGGCAAGGCTCCTCTTTTGTTAGAGTGCAAGAGTGGTACTGTACCCAAAAAAGATTTGTTCAAATATATTTTCCATCCCTGTACTTCATACACTCAGTAGGAGAGATCTGCACATGCTGGTATCTATAAGATCAATGAAACTTTATTCTCTTATGTATAAAGCACATAGAGACAGCACACTTCAATAGAGTATCACTGCATGGGACTGCGGAAGAATTAGGAAAAAGAGGGACCTACGAGCTTCCGTAAGGAGTCAATATGATAGAATGAGTCCGATTCTGCATTGTTACTGCTGGATGACCGTGCAAAAATGCAATTTCTCAGCTCTTAAATGTGTACGATAACAGGTTCTACTTCAAGGGTTATTAGGACGGTTCATTGACTTATGTTAGTACACTTTCTAACCCTGTGTATATTATACTCTATGCTCTAACAGAGATGTAGACAGAGAGCGGGGAAGGGGAAATTAAAGAATTGCAGTGTCACACGTGTCACACAACTCCCCACGACGAATGTCATCGGAGTGGACTGCAAATATGTACTAATAGAAAAAACAAATTAAAACATTAGAAAAAAACCATGACTCCAGTAAGTTGAATGAATAAATATTCAAACGGCATTAAGAATAAGTACATTATTTAAATCAAAAATCATACAGATATTTTAACTTGTAAAGAACCTAAGAACTTATGCTTTTGTAAATACCATTCCAAGCACATGGAAAGCCCCATGGCTCTCACCTCACAGGGAAGCCCCTGTTAGAGAATTGATCGGGTTAAACTATTTTGTGACACTGCCATTTTGGGCTGGACTTCCGGGTTCTCCTACCCCCCCCATACCCTTGTCTTACCTTTCCTTTTCCCCAAGATCAAATCAGCACATAGAGATGAAACTTAGAGCTTCTGCAAGGCGTGAATTTCAAAGAGCAACTTGGCTTGAGATAGGATAAGAGTAGCCTGCCCCACCCTAATAAGGAAGTCATTGGCTCTTGGCCTTGATAAATGAGCCGACACTTCCTCTTTTCTCTCTCTTTTTCCTCTTCTTCTTCTTTTTCTGCCCTCCTGAATAAAATCTCCAGTCAGACCTCTCGGGGTGCGTGTGGCCTAGTTGTTGAGTGTCACTGTTCCCTTTCAGCCTTCGCGTTGAATCTGAGAAATGAACAGCGTGACACAACGGTGCCAGACTTTACTTCATAGAGGCTGCAAGGGTAGACAGGTATTGGCCATCCACTGACTGCGGCCGGGTGATTTCCAAAGAAAACTTCCACTCAGTACGAGAAGTATCAAATGCAGGGAAAGGATTTAGCTTTAGCCCAGTGTTTCCACCGCCTGCCTTGTAAACACAAGGTCCTGAGTTTGATCCCCTGGTACAAGGAAAAAAAAAATCAAATCCATTTCTTTTATCTACACAAGACAAAAGTCAAAAAAGGTTAAGTCAAATAAATCCATTGTACTTTTCAAAAGTTGTTTCAGATGTGAACCTGTGAAAAGACCCTTCTCAAAAAAATTCCCTAAAACGTATTTTTGTGCAAGAAAAAGGAACAGGAGGGGAAAGAGCAGGAGGAGGGAGAGGAGAAACAGCAGAAGGTGCAAAAAACTTTCTTCAGTGTTACCCCATGTGGGAGAAAGATAGTTGTGCTCTGATATTTAATGATGGAAAATGCAAATCTATTTTCATAATGTTTCTAGCATTGCCTAGTTCTCCATACTGAGTACTGACCTGCATAAAGAGGCCTCAAAATATATAGTTAATGTTTTTTGTAAAAAGCGTTGTAGTAACAATTTGCTGTTAATCTCCATCAAACTACCCCAACGCCCGAATATACTTACCCTATCATGCTTCCCACTTCAGCAAACAGTTCTGGATCCATTTTCACAGCTTTATCTATGAGGTATGATTTTTAAAAAAATACAGCAAAAGCTGCTGCTGAGGGCCATACAATTGAAAAGTAGGCTCCTGACAACAATCTGGTGCATTCTCATCCATCTTATTCACCAGATCTGGCACTCTGTGGCTTTGGGGTCTTCCTCAAAGTCAAAATGATCATGAAAGAGAAACATTTTGAATGGATTCAGGACATCGAGTAAGCCACAACAGTATAACTAGAAACACTCACAAAAATGTACCTCCAGAATTACTCAGAAAAGTGGGAAGAAAGATAAGTAGGAGATTCTCCATCTGAAGATGAGAATTTTGAGAAATGCATATTTTACTGCAATTTAAAAAATTTAAATACTCAGTGTTTTTTTTTCAGTCATACTTTGCATACCATAATTCATGAAGCCATGTGCTATTATTGGTATTCTGCATTTATTTTTTGATGACTTTATATTAAATCCCATTCACAGACTTGTAGATGGAAAAGAAATATTCAAATATTTTTTAAAAAACTGGAAGGAAGAGTGAAATGTGTACATAGACCATATGGATCTGCCATGAGTGTTAATGGCTTTAACTGATTTATCACTAATAATTACTAGAGTACCTAGTTTAAATTATCTATTAGACATTTAAAAGATTTTGGACTATTAGCAATTTAATGGTGTAGTTGCTATATTAGTTCCAAACTTTGATCTATCCATTCCTGAATAAGAAAGCATCTCTGAGGTTCACATCAAACTCAAACCTCTTTGCAAATCATCAAAGGACACTTACCCTGTTCTGTGAGATGCAAAGGTTATTCAGTTAGCACAGAATCATTTGAGAGAGAAGCTCAACTTCAGGCTATGAAAAATTGACTCAAAAATCCATCCAATGGTCCATAAAAAGTTAACCTTTCAGAATTTTGTTTCAACAACACAAATTTTGTAGTTTTAATCATTTAGGCATCTAGAATTTTTCAAACCGCTCTCATTTTAGATCTATGGCACAGAGTTTCAAAGTAAAAATAGTGGCAAATTCTTGACATTAAGCAGTAAGAAAAATAAGAATCTGTAATTGGTCATATTTGTAGTAGTATATGCATCTCAGAAGGTTGGGCTTCTCTTGTGAAGTCAGAGTAAATAGTACATATAGGGATATTTGTAGATATTTATTTATTTATTAATATATTTATGAAAATGTGGTTCTCAGACTGGCTCATGGGATTAATGGCTGGATATTCCAGCATGGCTCTCAGCTCAGCCCAAGAAGCTGGAAGGCGCAGAACAAGAGGGACCAAGCATGCAGCCCCAGTCACTCGAGGTCCACAGTGCAGGGCTGAAGGACCTGGAGCTTGATTACCAAGCTGATGGCTGGAGAAAAGCACATGCTCACCCCAGGAGATTCTGTCTTGCAAGTGCACTGGCTGACTCAATCTCCCAATTCTTTCTCCATCTGAGCTGCCAAGCTATTGGATAGGTCAGCTTACTCCACTCTTTCTGCCATCTGGCACTGCAGTCATCTCTGGAAACACTCACAGACACACCCAGAAGCAAGCTTGAAGAATTTTCTAGGTGTCTCTCCATACAATCACAAAACAGTCAAAATGAATGATCACAGAAAGATTTTATGAGGATGACAGAAGCCTTCAAGTCTGTCTGGTTAATCAATTATTCTCATTTCTTGTGCCACAGATTTTTTCTACTGGATCCATTTTATCCTATATTCTAACAGTGAGTTTGTTTTTATCTCTATCTTCCTATCTTTCAACTCTTATTCTTCTCAACTTTTTTTAAGACAAAACATTTTGAGTTAAATCTAGGTAGATAAATTGTACTAAAAAATGCTTGTCAGCGTTTGAGACATTTCTGTTTATATTATGTATGCCTTCTTTGTTGACAGACATGCATTTATTCAGCTAATGATAGTTTCCATAACAACCATCCCCCAAAGCTATAATAGCTCAGATGTGATTCATGTTTATTTCCTTAAAGTTCCAGGTATGTTTCCTGATAGGCAGCTAGCCTCCCTCCATTTTGAGGGTAATTTGAGCTTCTAGGGCTCCTCCTTCTCATAGTTTGCCATCTTTTTACTTGGTTTCTGTGTTCACTGTGCCAACGGCATGAAGGAACAGAGCATGGAGAACTTCACTAAGCTTCTTGCGGGCCATATGGAGGAGGAGCTCACTGCCATTCTCTCTCATTCCATTGGCTGAAGCTCATCACATGGCCACATTTACACAGGAAGACTTAATTACTTTGCATTAACTTCTCTCCTATGAGTGAGTGTTTCCTGCAGGTTCACAAAGAGTATTTGGGGGGCTGGCTGGCAGCACCCATCTGTAAACCTAAGGCCAGGAGAATCACCTTGAGTTCAAAGCCAGTCTGGGTTACATAGTGAGTTCAAGTCCACCCTGCACTACATAGTGAGACCCTCGATCAAAAAAAAAAGAGTATGTTATTAAGTATTTAATTTTCCAAATTTCATAGTTATGAAAAGTCTCTCAGAGGATTATATATTTGCAATTATTTGCTATAAAAAAGTTGAAAATAGGTTGATATTTTCATTTTCACTGTTCCCATTTTTCTCAGTTTGGCTTTTGTTCCTCATAGTTTCATATTTCCATACATATTGGGTAGCCCTTTAGTTGTAATATTTTTTATAAATACTGTACTTCTTTGTCTATTACTTGTCTTCAATTTGTTTATGATGCATTAGCCAAGCAAGATGTTTTTGTTTGTTTAGATATTGTAAAATTTGTCAATATTTTATTACATTCTGTGTTTTATTTTTCAGTAATTTTAGAAAGTCTTTCTTTTGCTGAAGTAGTACAGGAAATTATGTGCAATCACATGTAATGGTTTTGTAATCACATGCCCTCAATCTCAGCATCACACATTCCAAATTCAGCAACCTCTGAAAAAGAATGTCCCATCTCATCTGCATGAGATCTTGGGGAGACATCTAAACACAAACCATAACATTCTGCCCTGGCCTCCAAAGATTCATGCACATCTCTTTCTGCCAAAAAGTATTTAGTCCATTTCCAAGTGCTGCCAAAGTCCTACCAGGTTTTAGCACTGATGAAAAATACAAGTCCAAAGTCTCTTCTGAGGTTTAAGGTAAACTCTTAGCTACAAGGCCCTGTACAGATGAAAAGAAAGTTAAACACTTCCAACATTCAATAGCACAAGACAGACATTACCATCCTCAAAGGTACAAATAGGGGAATACAAAGGAATGAGACCAATGGAAAGTCAAAGTCCAGCAGGACAAACATTAGGTCCTGTAGTTCAATGTAAAGCAATCAAGGTAATCTGTGAAAAGATGTGAATTCAAAAGAGCTTGGGTGTCTCCACTACTTCTGGTGGTTGTAGCTCTGATGGCTTCTCTTTTGGTCCAGCTCTGCTCCCCACTTGCAGTTTTCTTCAGACGATCCATGCTCCTGACTTCTCCAACCTTCTGGGGTCTCCACAGCACTTTCGGTCCTATACTCACAGCTTCACACATGGCCCTCTCAGGGGGACTGCCTGGCCTCTCAGGCCTTCTCCTGAAATCTGGGTGGAAGCCTTCCCGAACCTGCAACTCTTGCATTCTACTTGTGCCTAAAATCAGTGCCACATGAATGATACTAAGGTCTGTCACCACCTGGAGCAGTAACTAGTTTTGACTCTCTCTTAGCTGTAGGGATCAAATCCCTATGAATGAAATCCCTTAAAAAACTTTCCTAGGCAACCTCCATTCTGGAACATGGTGCTCTGGGGCTCTTAACAGAGAAAAGTCTTTCATTTTTGCAATTTTTGAGGCTCCAAACAGTGGAGCCCTACTGCTACTTGTGATGCCCTCACCATCTTTTTTTATTATCCTTCTTCATAGTACTGCAATTTTTAAACTTATTCTTTTCAGCAACCAAGTTCTCTTCTGCTCTATCTTTGCAGTACAGAAGTTTATTGGAGCTTCTTTTCTGACCAAACTCAAAATATTTTCAATCATTCTGATGGGCTTTTTGCTCTTAATTCTCAGGTTAGATCTGGCTAAGCCCCCAACAGGAGTCATGCCATGGCCTAAACATTAGACTGCCTTGAAATTTCTTTTGTGAAGTTATTTAGTCTTCCCCCCTTACTCTCAGTCTCAGGCAAAGTCTCTGGACACAAGCAAAATGCAAACAAACTTTCTGCCAAGGCATAACACACATCATATGGAGTCCAACAACAAACACAGTCCTTCCCCGCAGAAAACCACTCAAGCCTGGTCTTTACCAGCTTTCTGATATTCTGAGTTCTGACCAGAATTTCCCACACTAGACAGCCTACGATGTTCTAGCTCTACTTCTTCAGCCAGCATCTCTGAACTTTTCCTAACTCTTCTCCTTTTCACAAGCCAGTTCCAAAGTCTCTTGAGTGATATAGCCAGGTAACATCACAGCAATGATCCCACTTCTGGCACCAAATTTCTGTATTAGTCTTGTCACTTGTAATTTCTACTTTCCTTACCTAATTAGAATATTCAAATAAGAGATAAAGCCCATAAATCTAAGACAATCTAAAAACTTATAATTGTATCAAAGTCCCCAATTGAGTATTATGAAATGCATTTGAGATAGTACCTAAAACTTTACCTGGAATTGCTTATGACAATTTTATTATTAATTTTTATTTGCTTCTGTAGAAGTAATTATTGATCATCTGCTATATGCCAGGCTTGGACTTTATCAGGAAAGAAACATATATGTTCCCAAATCATTTGGCTTTTATACTAATATGAAGCCCAAAAATTAGCAACATATTTGAGTTTCTCAATCACACTGACACCTTCCATGAAAGTACTCCCTTGAGTATTCATTTATCTTTAATAATAACTATTATTAATCAGGGAATGTAACAGGTGCTTCTGTGGCTTCAAATAGAACATTTGTGCTCCTAGAATTATTTATTTATATGTTTGATGACAATGTCATCATCTTGCTTCACACACAGTTATGCTCATTGTAACTGACCACCACACAGTAACTGAGACTGAAAAACATCCCCATTCTACAGCCAGAAAACTGAGATACAATTTAAGTTCACCTTATTCCTATGATATTTAGAAAATTTAATTGTTTTTAAACAAAGTTTCTTGTTTCATTATCACTTGGAGCTCTTTACCAAACTCTTCTGTGTTGCAATGCCTGTCACCAATTTAGATGCATAGAGTAAATTTAAATTACTAAGTACAGGGCTCATATTTAAGAATATTCCAGAAATGGAGTAAGTACTGCATACCTGTGTTGATTATTCCTTCCCATGATTTCAGCAAAGACCTTTTTTTTTTCATGATTTCAAGGGCACAGAGGGTAGTTAGAGGTCATAGTGGAAACTTTGAAAAGTTACTGAGTATAAAAGCTAAATCTCCAAATGACAGACATTGACATTTCTGACAATCTTCCTTTGCATTAGGCAGCACATTTGCATCCACCAACAGATGTTCACCGTACTGAGCTGCTACTTCCCAGCAGAGTAACCAACTTAGTATTCATTAAAGCATTCAAAAACATTAAGGAGCCCACATATTGTATAAGAAGTTTAATAGCCTGATTTTGCAGATAACACATCTCAGATATGGAGTCTATCTTGTAAGGTGTCCACCAGAACACCATTGTGAGGTAATACAGGACCACAGTAAGTTTTCAGGATATCACATCTACTTACACAACATTTAGTAGCATTTATGTATACTAATAATGTGCTCCACAATAAATTTTAGAAATACCATTTATAATAACTACAAAATACACTTAGGAATATATTTAACCCATGCTATGAAACATCTGTACTGAAAAATGAAGAAAAACAAATGAAAGAAATCAAAGATGACAAACAAATGGAAAATATACCTCAATTTATGGGTTAGAATAATTAATATTGTTAATGTATCCATGCTGATTAGGAGAAACACAACCTCTAGATGTTAGATGTCCAATATCCCCTTAAATCAAAGAATGAATTCTAAAGACAAAGGAGGTTGAATAAGAAAGGTTTATTGAGAGATAGCTACTGAGAGACAGGAGAGTCCTGAGTGGGTTACCACTGTGATCCTTAGTCCCAGGTAATCTATGTAGGTAATTCATAATTTGGGTACAGCATAGGTAAAAATATAATCAATGTATTGGGTTAAAAATTGATCTAATGAGAAATTGAGTATGCAGCAAGGGTACAAGGTGATTTTGGGAAGAGATGGGTCTGGGTGCCCTGGTCACCTACCTGGGTGACTGAGATCTCTGTGGACTTTACTGGGCCAGGTGATACCAATTATCCTATAATTCCAGCTACTGTTTATTTGCTCTGGAGGTGTCCAGGCCTGGACACTGCATATTATGTTGGGGCCAGGTCTTGTTTAGATGCACTTCCAGCCACAACCCTGATGTCTTTATTTTTTTTCTGCTGACTTCCTTGAGATCCCAGTCCCTCTCTGGCTGTATATTAATTTCTGTCTAATTTAGCTGTCTATAATAATACTACTCACAGTGAGCTATACAGTACACCCCTGAGAATTCTCTATTCAGAGTTCATCACCTCAGTCATTCTTGGATTTTTCCTTAGAACCTAAGAATTGTGCACAAAACACCCTCCAATTTCTCAGAAACTGCAAGTATCCTCTGTAATTTTTGTGAGTGAGACAGAAAGTTTGCAAGTACCCAATCCTAAAGCGTTATTCAGTTATCCTTGCTGCTGATTGGCCGCTGCCCTGTGGCCTATCAGCAGCAAATACATCTGTATACCCGTCTCCTCACAGCTTGCTGCACCACACAGAGGTAGCTTTCTCCAGGGTTCTCTGATTTTTTCTTCTTAAAGCCCTAAGATTCCTATAATGCCACCATAACACTCTGCACCTTCTAAAGCTTTACTAAAGCAAAATTTTATTCAGGGGCCGAGGATTTAGCTCAATAGTTCAGGGGCCTACCTTGCAAGCACAAGGACCTGAGTTCAATCCCCGGTACACACACACACTCACACACACACACACACACACACACACACAATATATATATATAGAGAGAGATATCTATCTGTCTATATATATAGATAGATATCTCTCTCTATATATATATATTCAATTAAATTACATAGCATATGTAGGTTTAAACTATAAAAATAGGCATTTACCTGACCATATCTAAAATTCACGTGTTTTCAACAGTTCATGGGTGCTCTAGAAACACAAACCTTACAAATTTCAGGTCTTACTGTACACTCAATGTGACCCTTATAAAAATTTCAGTGGCGCTTTACCTGGAAAGAAGGATGAAAAATAAATTCCATGCAGAACCATAAAACGTCCCCCTCAAAATATATAATTTTGGCAATCTTTGAAAAAAG
This sequence comes from Fukomys damarensis, assembly GCF_012274545.1. Classification (NCBI taxonomy): domain Eukaryota; kingdom Metazoa; phylum Chordata; class Mammalia; order Rodentia; family Bathyergidae; genus Fukomys; species Fukomys damarensis. Next base: position 7,706,502 of record NW_022900928.1, read on the forward strand.
TGCCAAGCACACGCAATGTGGAAAGGACAGTCTCTTAAAGAACTTTGTCCATTTCATTGGTTTGACAGAGGCCTAGAAAATTGGTGAATTGCACTACTGAATGTGTGACAGAGGCCGACTCTGTGAAGTACATCTGGTCTCTGGCCCTTCCTCTCTGGCACCCGCCTCTCACTGCTTCTCTGATGCACGAGCTGAGCCTGCCCTTTGGACCTGATGTTTAAAACTGTGAGTCCAACTAGACCTTTTCTCTCTGGTGGTGTTCGAGTCCGATATTTATCAACAGCAGCTAGAAGTGGACTAACCTGAATTGCATAACTGGATATGCATATGAAGAGGTATAAAGGTGAATCTTTTTTTACACAACATGGGAAAATTGAAATGAATAAAAGACTTTAAAAAAAACCTGAGCATATAAGAGCTCCATTTCGTTGGTCTAAAGTTTTTTGTTAGTTTTTAATGCGACCTCAAAAGCAAAGAAGAACAACAAAAGCAAATATAAACAGATGTGGTTACATCTCAACTAAAAAGCTGCACAAAAAAAGAAACATTCCCCAGAGTAACAAGACAACCTAAGAAGTAGAACTGGTTATTATTTGCAAATCATATATAAGACATGCTTTTAATATCCAAAATATATGAGAAACAAATAAATCAGTAGCATGAAAATAACAAATTCACAAAATGGGCAGCACACTTGAGCAAATATTTCTCCAAAGTCATAAAAATGGCCAACATGTACATGAAAACTGATTAACACCATTAATAAAGGAAATTCAAATCAATATCATAATGAGATAATAGCCTATATTGGTGAGGATTTAGAGAACAGGAAATGCTTTGCACTGCTGGTGGAAATGCAAAGCAAACCATTATGGAAAACAGTATGGAGGTTTCTTCATAATTTAAAGGTATAAATATTATATAAATATAAATACTTCATATCTGGGCCTACTCCCAAAGGAAGTGAAATCAGTAATTTGAAGGTCTTTCTGCACTATCATGTGAATGACATTCACAGTAATCAAGATATGGAGTGAGTGTAACTTGATGAATGAAAGGATTAGGAAAATAAAGATAAATATAGACTTGCAGTAGAGATATCTGATACTGAGAATGTGTCAGTGGATATGACAAGTGGAAAACAAAATTTAAAAAACATGTAATAAGATGGTGGTGTTATTGTGTTTCCATTTAAGGCAAAAAATGTTAATGCAGTGCTTTTTTAAATTAAAATCTCAGTATTTGTGTTTAATCATGGTGTTGCCACTTTGCAATAAATACGTGGGTTTGAGTTGGATTTTGGCACTTGGTCTCTAGAAGGTTCGCCACCACTGGTATATGACATTTAAAATTCTCAGGACAATTACAACAGTTTAATCTATACACAATGAGAATAGCAAATGTTCAAAACATCAGCAGAGGGCATATATGAAATGATAATGGCTGAGAATTTCTTCAAATTAATGTGAGATACCAAAATACAGATTTAAAAAGTTCATTGAATACCAAAAAATATAAATTGAAACACAAAACAAAACTTTAGTAAACACACCATACTCCAAGTTCCAAACATCAGAAATAAAAATGAAAATCACCCAAGCTAGACTAGGGAAGTTACCTTCTCTACACGAGGAAGAACACAAGAATTACGCTCAATATTTTCTCAAGTTTAAAAACCAGAAAGTGGAGGAAAATACAGTGTGGGGTAAGCAACTACCAACATTGAATTCTCCAGTCTGCAAAAATATCCTTCATAATTCAAGGAAAATAAGGCAATTTTTAGGCAAAAAAGTTGAGGGGTTTTATTAACTTTTGATTTGCCTTGCAACAAATGTTTAAAAATTTTCACTGAAAGCAAAGGGAAAATATGGATCAGATCCTCAGACCTATGTAAAGAAGGACATTAGAGAAGGAAAAGTGACTAGGCAAAACATCATTGCTAACATAACAGAACTAAAGCCATAAAATGTAAAATGCCAGTAGTGAGCCCTAATATAATCTAGATCCTCTTATTGATGGGTTTTAACAGTGTAGGTTCCTTAGTTGTATCAAAGATACCACTCTAGCAGAGGAAGTTGATTGTTGAGGAAGTTGTATATTTGTGCTTAGCATGGGGTCTATGGCTACTCTCAGTACTGTGTCCTCAGTTTTGCTGTAAAATATGACTATTCTAAAATTGATAAATTTTAAAAATAATCAGATTATATGGAAGGCAAAATTTTTCTCTGAAGAAAATAGTATAATATTTGCATCATCAATGAATATTAAGTGAAAATATGTCAGATTACAGATATTCGGCAGGCTTGTCAGCTAATAATATCCACGGTGCTGCTTGTCAGCTGCCCAAGACCCACACCGTCACTTTGTCCTGCATTTTTCATCTCACAGAATGGCTCAATTCTCTATCTTCTCGATTCTGAAGGAGTAGGCCAGATGCCTCCTCAGAGTATCTGGGAGAATACCCCACTCCTGGAACGAGATGCTTCATTCTTTTTCACTTCTCACGTGAGCTCACTCTTCACTATAATGTTTCTCCAAATCTTTATTTCTTCATTGTCTTCAGTAGACTTTTACGTATTGGAAGCCAAGTCTTACTAGATTCTTCGCATTTAAATTTCACTTTTATTAGTACAAGTTTGCAGTACTTAATAATTATGTTTTCCCTAAGGAGTTGAAACATGCACAAAACAAATCTTCGTTTTTTTGTAATCCCTTTCCCCTCTCCTCCCTCGCCCATCCCTCCATCTCTTGGTCCCCATCCCTTTTGCAGAAGATCTGTCTCCCTATTTCCTATCATCTAACTTTTATTTTGCTCTTTATTTATATTTGGAGATTCTAATAGAAGAGAAACCATGTTTAAAATGGTGTATTTTATTTATTTCACTTCATTTTATGATCTGAAGAGCATATATGTGTCTTCCTACAAATGATTCAAATTTATCACTCTTAATGGCAGAGTAGTACAGCGAAAGACCTAACCTTCCGTTGATACCAACACTCTAACTACAAAAGAGATGTTTAAAGCCTTCTTCAAATTTATGTAAATGAAGTTTCATTTTTAAGGAAAGAGATTGAAATTGCTTCTAAAATGTTATTTATTCATGTAAAAGTGTTATTTTGAACAAAGTATATCAGTTTTGGGCATTTGCATCAGAGAAGAAACTACATATTATGCCTTTTTGTATCACCCACCAGATTGAGTTTATTTCCTTCATCAATAGGAGGAATTCAATAAATGTTCACAGACTAAAATTAAGGTGCTTATTCAGTTTTTAGCTTCTGGTAAGGGGAGGTTTGATTTATCTTTGTGCTTCTAAGCTTACCAGTGACTCAACATTTTCAGCATTTCAGAACACACAGAGAAAAAGCTTAATTAATGGGAGATTTTGTGGACAAATAAAATGAAAGCACAAATTTGGGTTCTCTTTTTATAGCAATGCTTTTGCAGAGCACAGCTCAGTAGCTATTTTCCAGCTTGCCAGCAAATTGCAAGGGCCTACTCTCAGCAATTTCTTAAAATTTTATTTTGGTTTTACTCCCTTCTCTCTGCTCTCTAATTTCCTATGTCTGTCAATGCCATGTGCTGCATTCCATCCTAACCTAATCAGGCACCCCCAAAACCAAGCTCCTTGACTTCAGGGATGAACACCTTGCCCTCTTTCCCACCACTAATCATCACGGCCCAGGACTTTACAACCTCTCTTTAATTGTGGGCATCACAGACTACCATCAGCATTACATAATCTTAAAAAGTCCTTGCCATAAATGTAGAAAAAAAGGACAAAATGTGAACAATAAAAATCTGGGGTATTTTAAAAGCTTTTAAGTGTGTCATTTTTCACTAATCGTAGCTAAGGATTTACTATCTTCCAGCCCAGGATTATGCACTTCACACATTTAATTCTAAACACCTTGGCAGTAGATATGATAATTATATCCATTTTATAGTTTAGTGAAGGGAGGCAGGAGACATTGAAATTTTTTCAAGATTATATAGCTTGCAACTGACAGAGTTGAATGGAATCCAGGCAGGCTGGCATCAGAGTTCAGGGTTCTGAACCACTTGATTATCATGGAAAATATTACCCTGGTATATCCTCTTGTGTGTGAGTCTTCCAGTAATCATGGAGATAGCATTTGATTAGATATTTCTCCTCAGAAAGCTATTAAAATATGAAATAAGAAAGGTAAGTGCTTCATGCCTGGTGTTCTTACTATTCTTGATTATTATACACACACACACACACACACACACACATAAATTGCTGCATCATAATCAAAGAAATTAAAATTTTACTTCACATAAAACTAACAAAACTTAAAATTTAGAATTCCACAATCCCATAATGCACCAAATATTTCACATTTCCCTACCTTATTTTTCTTCCTCAAATGGGTAGAAATAATTTGTTACTTATTTTTACTACCTATTAGTCCATCTGGAATATGGATTATTATACCTTTAGTCATTTTAAAATATTTAACACATAGGTTCTAACTTTCTACAAGAATAATAATGAACATTTCAGTTAATGTATATATTTTTTCCTTCATTCAAATACTTTTTCCTTTTCTTTCCCCTGAAGTTTATTTTATATCAAGATTTTTTCAAGTGTAACGTCAACCTTCTATTATTTTTAGTTCAAATAAATTAAAAATTTTCATTAATCTTGTGTTTTAATATTGTGAATATAGATATTTAGATGCTACAAAACAATGAATTAACAATTCATTGTACTTTAATCTTAGTGTATGATCTTTTTTTTTAATTTAACAGGCTATGCCAATGATAATATCCCTCCTTTTTTATTTGGTTTTTAATGTATTATTATAAATTAAAAAAAGATCCTCTTTCATGCTTTCAGAAAGGATCAATGTTCTGTTGACATTTTAATTGTAGCCTAGTAGAATCCATTTTAGATTTCAGAAGTAAAGAAAAGGTAAGACGTTTGTATTTTTTAAATCATCAAATTTGCAGTAATTTCTTAGTGCAGACATAGAAAAAAATTGTGAGAACTAAAAGGCTGTCCCAATTATCTAAGTGTTTTTTCTTCCTGTTATTAGGAACTTAATTTCACTAATATTTAAACTTTAGTAGTCCCCTCTACAGCTCACTGAAGTTTTATAATACACCTGTATAGAATTACATGTATTAATGATTGTCTGCATTAATTCCCAGAGTTCTACATGTCAATTGTAAACATACAATTAATATAAGTCTGTGTTTCAAGGATTCTAAATTTGCCATTCATGGCTTATTGATTTTTCCATTATTAGTAAATACATGTCAAAAACCAGTTTAACAAAAGAATCAGTTTGGGGAAACAAGGAGTCTTTTCTTTTACCCAATCAATTTTATTGGTACATTTAAAGCACACAAAACAGTTACATTCACTATTGGGATCTTGTATCTTTACAAGATATGTCTTGGTTCTTATTTTTCCCCATTCCCCTACCCTCCCTTTACCCACTTCACTCTCCTCTATTTACAGACTTTGTTTCCATTTTTTCCTTTTCCCTCCCCTTCCCACTTCCCCTTTAGTCATTTTCTTCCTATTTCACACTTCCAGTTATACCATTTGAACCTCATTTACACTTTTAGTTTTTCACACCAGAGAAGCTATTCAATATTTCCTCAAGTGTGACCTACTTATTTATAGCTAAATTGATGGACTTTGAGACTATACTCAATTGAAATAAATAAGAAACTAGGAGTCTTGGTGAGAGTTTATTTAGGGACAAGATTTCAAGGTCATAACATTAGACCTTTGATTGTCCTCTCTCATGAGTTGTATGTTTGTTGAATGAAAACAGTTGTAATAATAATAATTCTTTAAAAGCCTACTGAGGCAATAGGACCCCAGCTAGCTACAATCAAAAAAAAAAATCTACACCTAGGCATATAATAATCAAGATCCCAGAAACCCAACAGAAGAACAAAATACTACAAGCAGTAAGAGAAAAGAAACAAATCACATACAAAGGAAAGCCCATCAGAATCACAGCAGACTTCTCAACACAAACCCTTAGGGCAAGGAGAGCCTGGAATAAGATATTTCAAGTACTAAAAGAGAACAACCTCCAACCTAGACTGATGTATCCTGCAAGACTCTCTTTCAAAATGGATGGGGAAATAAGACACTTCCACTGCAAAGAACACCTGAGAAACTACATGAATATCAAACCAGCACTACAAGCAATTCTAAACAAGATCCTAGAAAAAGGCAATGAAGGCAACTATACCATGAGGCCCAACAGAGCAAATCAAATAGGGAAGGCAAGAAATTAAAAGAAGGTGGAAAATTAAAAAGAGTCAACAAAAGGCCAATAACATGTCAATAATAAGTCAGTACGTATCAGTTATAACCAGCAATGTCAATGGTCTCAACTCACCAATCAAGAGAAATAGACTGGCAAAATGGAATAAGAAGCAAAATTCCATAATATGTTGTATACAAGAAACACACCTAGTGCATAAAGAAGCCCATAGACTGAAAGTGAAAAGATAGAAAACAATTCTCCATGTGACAGGAGCCCAGAAAAAAACAGGGGTAGCAATCTTATTTGCAGACAAAGTAAATTTCAAACCAAAACTGAATCTAGTATTATTGATGTAGGATGGTACTGTATCATACCTCTATGAATGCAAAATATCTAGTACCTGCTTTATGATACATAGTAGGGACCGTGCTTTATCAGAGCTATATTTAATGATATTACTCTAGAATATTTTCTTTCCAGATGATGATTAAGAGGCTAATAGAAAAAATGGTGCCAGGTACCACAGCAGCAACAGAACTTGGCTGTTGTCTGGATATTATTATTTTTTTGTTTTTTTTTT
>NW_022900928.1:7714075-7769016 GCF_012274545.1 Fukomys damarensis
GAGAGGAAAAAAATATGAGAAACTGAAAAAATGGAAATAAAGTGTTTGTAAATGGGGAGGGGAGGAGGGGGTGAAGGGAGGGCGGGGACAAGGGGAAAAATGAGAATCAAGACCTATTATGTAAAGATACAGAATCCCAATGATGAATGTAACTGTATTTGTATACCTAGATTGTACCAATAACCTCAATAAAAAAGAAAAAAAAAGCCTACTTCCAGACTCTACAAGGAAAGCCTTTTATAAACAGAGTGAAACACTTTGTAAATATACATTTTCAACCAAACCTGTTGGAGCACAGATGGCAGAATAAAAGGTTAGTCACTCTGTTCTCTCGGGCATTTGTAACACCACGTGTAAATATATCCATAGCATCAAACTCCCAAACCTATAAGCAAATTACTGACAAGGTTCTCCTTTCTGTTTAACATCTCTGCATCTATTTAACATCTTGGCATCTTCTGTTTTCTTAATGAACAGTCTTTCCTAAAAAATATGTAGAAATTATTCTCAGAATCACGCTATATTGATCAGATACACTATGAATCAGAGCTTAGCAGGGATAATTAAGAAAAACCTTAGATTAGCATGGTTCTGAGAAGGCAGTGTTCCCAAAAAGAGTACTTTAAGAGGTTTTCCTCTGCATTTGAAGGTTAATGCTTCCATTATATCATGAAATTAAAAATTGTAATACCTAGTCTACTATAATTTCTTCATACTTATGGTGTATGAAAGAAAACATAACCTCAGCTTAAATAACAAACGTGCTTTCTCTAATCACCATAAACTAAATCACCTGGCTAGCTAAAGTATAGAACTGTGATGAAAAATAATTTGTGCTAATGTTAAGAATAAAGAATTAGATAATCAAAAATATTTTGAAATTTGGTTTATTATTAGTTGCTAACTAGAATGCATAGAGTGACCTTCTATTCTTTTAATGAATACATTGAAAACTTTCACAAATAAAAAGTTTAGATGATGCTTAATGGTTGTTTTATCAAAACTGCCTAAGACAGCCTTTCAAACTGATATTCCTTAGAGATTACCCATGAAGCATCAGGATATATGGGTCTTGGTTGTAACAAATTTCCTGAAACTTTAGATACTCATCTAACTATAATGCACTGCTGGGTTAGGTGACACAATTTTTAATCTATTACCAAATACATTATTTACTTTAATAGCTTAGAAAGGTCATTTACCCATCCCATATGTAACTAGATCTTGTGAAAAATTATTTATTTTCTGAATCCATGTGAGTTCCTATTTAACAAAAAATGTGATTATAAAGTTAAGGGTAGCTATTCGAGTGTATAATAGCAGTAGTGATTTTATAATAGTAAGAGTGATCTTATATTAAAATGTACCACACACTATAAGATAGTGAAACAATAGTGAGAATAACCTGACAGAGCTTATGGTTAGTGTAGGTTCATGAGATGCTGCTGAAATATTTCTAAGCTCTCATTTGTTGAAAACAAATATGACAAATTCTTGCATTGATTTCTATATGCTTTCCCTCACTTGTTTAGAGGCCTATATTCTACATATGTCTTATTTTTCCTTATTTAAATTAATAAGGAAATTAAAGTAGAGAAAACTAAATGATGTTCCAAGGTCATGCACTCAAATGAAAAGCAGAAGAGAGAGGAAATAGTATTTGCAATGCTAACTGTTTGTCCACAAGTTCTTAGTGGATCTGTTCTGTGTATGGAAAAATATGTGCCAATACTTATAAAAAGCTAAAGTTGCATTTTCTTTCATTTTTTTCTTTTTATTGAGTTTATTGGTGCATGTGAGGTATACAGTACAGTTACATTCATTACTGGTATCTTGTACCTTTACGTGACAGGTCTTGGTTCTCAATTTTTCCCCTTGTCCCCACTCTCCCTACACCTCCTCTTCCCTTCCCCATTTACAAACACTTTATTTCCATTTTTTCATTTTCTCATATTTTTTCTTTTCCCTTATTCCCTTTCCTCTACCCTTCCCACTTTTCCTACAACTTTAGCCCTTTTCTTCCTATTTCATATTGTTAATTATCTCATTGGGATCTTGTGTACTATTATAGTTTTTGATAACAGAGAAACTATTCAGTACTTACACATGTATGATTTATTTATTTCACTTAGGAGTATATCCTCAAAATGTATCCATTTTCCTAGGAATAAATAAAATTTCTCATTCTGTAGGGTTGAGTATATTCCAGTTTATAGGAAAACCACATTATCTTTATACAGTTTCCAACTGATGGGCAAATGAGCTGTTTCCAAGTTTTAGCTATTACAAACTGTGCTGCTATAAACATAGGTGGGCATATATCACTGTGGTATGATTCTTTTGGAAAGATACCCAGCAGAGCTATGGCTGGGTCAAGTGGAACCTCTAGTCCCAGCTCTTTGAGGTATCTCCATATTGATTTACATAGTGGTTGCACCAGTCTGCACTCCCACCAAGAATGAAGAAAGGTTCCTTTCTCCCCACAACCCTGCCAACATTTCTTATTGGTTGATTTCTTGATGGCAGCCATTCTTTGTGGGGTGAGGTAGAATCTCAGTGTTGTTTTCATCTGCATCTCTCGAATGACCAGTGATGTGGAACATGTTTTCATATATTTAATTGCAGCTTTTACTTCTTTGTCTGAGAATGTCTATTCATTTCAGAGGCCCATTTTTGAACTGGGTCTTTATATTTGGGGGGTGCTGATTGTTTTGAGTTCTTTATATATTCTAGATAATAGTCCTTTTTCTGACGAGCAGCTGGTAGAAATTTTTTCCCACATTATAGGTTGTCTCTTAGTTCTGTTGATGGTTTCTTTTGCAATGCAGGTTTTAATAAAATGAGATCCCAGTTGTTGATTCTTTCTACTAGTTCCCGTGCTACTGAGAATTTGTTCATGAAGTCTTTTCCTATGCCAATGTCTTCAAGAGTTCTGCCTAACTCATTTTCCAGCAAGTTTATTATTTCTGTTTTAATATTTAGATCTTTAATCCACTTGGATTTTAATTCAGTGCATGGAAAGATAAGGGTCTAGTTTTAATCTTTGGCAGGTTGAGATCCAGTTTTTCCAACACCATTTATTAAAGAGGCTATCTTTCCTCCAGTGGGGATGGTCAGCTCCTTTGTCAAAGATGAGGTAGCTGAGTACATCTGGAGTTATTTTTGTGTCTTCCCATCTATTCCACTGATCCTCAGGTCTGCTTCTTTGCCAGTACCATGCTGTTTTTATCACAGTGGCTTTGTAGTACAGTTTCTAGTTGGGAATTGTTATACCCGGTGCCATGTGTCTGTTGCCTAGGATGGCTTTTGCTATTCTAGGTCTCTTCTGGTTCCAAATGAATTTTCGGATTCTTTTTTGTAGTTCTACGAAATATAGTGTTGGAATTTCAATTGGCATTGCATTGAATCTGTATAGGAGTTTTGGTAGTATGGCCATTTTCACTATGTTGATTCTTCCTACCCAGGAGCAGGGGATATCTTTCCATTTTCTTATATCCTCTTCAATCTCTTTTTTCAGAGTGATGTAGTTTTCACGGTAGAGGTCTTTTGTTTCTTTTGTTAGGTTGATTCCTAGATACTTGATTTTTTCGGGATGCTATTGTGAAAGGAATTGTTCCCCTAATTTCTCTCTCAGTGAGTCTGTTATTTATGTACAAGAAGGCTATTCATTTTAGGGTGTTGACCTTGTATTCTGCTACTCTGCTAAAAGTGTCAATTAAGTCAAGAAGTCTTTTGGTGGAGTTTTTTGGGTCTTCAATGTAGAGTATCATATCGTCAGCAAATAATGACTCTTTAACTTCTTCCTTTCCTGTCTTTATTGCTTTAATTTTTTTCTCTTGTCTAATTGCTATGGCTAATTTTTCCAGAACTATATCGAAGAGGAGTGGTGATAGGGGGCATCCTTGTCTTGTTCTTGATTTTAACATGAAGGTTTTCTGTTTTTGGCCATTTATTATGATGTTGGTTGTTGGTTTTTCATAGATAGCCTTCATTAAGTTGAGCTATAGACCATCTATTCCAATTTTTCACGGAGTTTGTATCATGAATGGGTGTTGAATTTTGTCAAATGCTTTTTCTGCATGTATCGAGAGGATCATGTGGTTTTTGTCCTTGACTTTGTTAATATACTGTATTACATTTATTGACTTACGTATATTGAACCATCCTTATATCCCTGGAATAAATCCGACTTGGTCAGGATGTATGATCTTCTTGATGATCCTCTGTATTCTTTTTGCTAGTATCTTATTAAGGATTTTTGCACCTATATTCATTATGGAGATTGGCCTGTACTTCTCTTTTTTAGTTGCATCTTTCCCTGGTTTGGGAATCAAAGTGATAATTGCTTCCAGGAATGAATTTGAAAGCATTGCTTCCCTTTCAATTTCATTGAAAAGTCTGAAGAGTAATGGCAGTAGTTCTTCTCTAAATGTCTTGGAAAATTCAGCTGTGAATCCATCAGGACCTGGGCTTTTCTTTGTCAGTAAGTTTTTAATTATATTTTCAGTTTCACTGATTGTAATTGGGGCATTTAAACTCTTTTTATCTTCTTTGTTCAACTTTGGTAATTTATAAGTATCTAGAAAACTGTACACTTCTTTATTTTCCATTTTATTAGAGTACAGGTTCTCAATGAAGATATTGACTATCCTCTGGATTTCTGTTGGATCTGTTGTGACTTCACCTTTTTCATTCCTAATTGTATGGATCTGTGCCTTTTCTTTCCTTTTTTTGCTAAGGTTAGCTAAGGGTTTATCAATTTTATTTATTCTTTCAAAAAACCAACTCTTCGATTCATTCATTTTTTGTATCATTTTCTTAGTTTCCACTGCATTGATTTCTGCTCTAATCTTTATAATTTCCTCTCTTGTTCAAGCTTTGAGTTTTTCTTTCTCTTGTTTTTCCAGGAGTCTAAAATTCATTGTTAGGTTGTTTGTTTGAGCTAAATCTGTTTTCCTAGTGTGGACATTCAGTGCTATGAATTTTCCATGTAGAACTGATTTCATTGTATCCCATAGATTTCTGTATGTTGTATTGGCATTTTTATTTATTTCTAAGAATTGTCTGAGATCCTCTTTAATTTCCTCTGTGATCCATCGATTCTTCAGGAGAGTGTTGTTCAATTTCCATGTGTTTGTGAAATTCTATAGTTTCTTATGCTATTGATCTCCAGCTTAATTGCGCTGTGATCTGATAATATTCAGGGAATAACTTCAATTCTTTTGAATTCATTCAGACCTGTTCTGTGAGCTAGTATGTGGTCTAACTTGGAGAATGACCCATGTGCAGCTGAAAAGAAGGTATATTCTGATTTTGAGGGGTGGAACACTCTATAGACATCTATTAAGTCCATGCATTCAAAAGCTTGGTTCAATTCTAGTATTTCATCATTCATTTTTGGCCTAGATGATCTGTGATAGTGGGGTATTTAGATACCCCAGTGCAACTGTATTAGTGCTTATTTGGATTTTCATGTTACTTAATATTTGTTTTATATAGTTGGGGGCATTTATTTTTGGTGCATGTATTCTTCTGATTGTCATCTCTTCCTCTTGAATTGTTCCTTTTACAAGGATGTAGTGGCCTTCTTTGTAACTCTTAATTAGTTTTGGTTTGAAATTTACTTTGTCTCCAAAAAGATTGCTACCCATACTTTTTTCTGGGCTCTTGTCACATGGAGAATTGTTTTCCACCCTTTCACTTTCAGTCTATGGGCTTCTTTTTGCACTAGGTGTGTTACTTGTATACAACATATTGTTGGATTTTGCTTCTTAATCCATTCTGCCAGTCTATTTCTCTTGCTTGGTGAATTGAGGCCATTGGCATTGATTGTTATAACTGATATATACTGACTTCTTATTGTCATGTTATTGTCCTTTTGTTGACTCTTTTTAATTTTTTGCTCTCTCCTTTTAGTTTCTTGCCTTGACTGTTTGATTTGCTCCATTGGACCTCATGGTGTTGTGATCTTCATTGTGTTTTTCTAGGATATCGTTTAGAATTCCTTGTAGTGCTGGTTTGGTATTTATAAAGTTTCTCAGGTGTTCTTTTTCATGGAAGTATCTTATTTCCCCATCCATTTTGAAAGATAGTTTTGCAGGATATATCAGTCTGGGTTGGAGGTTGTTTTCTTTTAAGACTTAAAATACCTCACTCCAGGCTCTCCTTGACCTTAGGATTTGTGTTGAGAAGTCCGCTGTGATTCTGATGGGCTTTCCTTTCCATGTGATTTGTTTCTTTTCTCTTACTGCTTGTAGTATTTTGTTCTTCTGTTGGGTTTCTGGGATCCTGATTATTATATGTCTAGGTGTACCTTGTGTTTTTATCATGGCTAGTTGGAGTCCTATATGCCTCAGTTATCTGTATGTCAAATTCTTCCCCTTTGGGAAGTTTTCTATTATTAATTCTGTGAACAGCTTTTTTAATTCATTTGCATTTTCTCCCGCTACTTCATGGATTCCTATCAGTCTTATGTTTTTCTTCTTTGTATCATCTAGGAGTTGTTGAATCGATTTCTCATGATCTCTTACTGTTTTTAAGAGATGTCTCTTTTCATGGTCACGGACTGCTATCCTATCTTCTATATCTGAGATTCTATCTTCGCATTCTTTTATTCTGTTGTGTACATTTTCAATAGTTTTTAATCGCCGGAATATCTGTTTGAATCTGTTTAATGGATTCCATTTCTTTCCTCTGTTGAGCATTCATTCATTGTTTCCATTTTTTTCTTATGCTGGGCCTTCATGGCTTCTATCATGGTCCTGAGCTCATCTATTTTTTTTTTGTAAGTTTCTGTTCTAGAGTCTCGAATCATGACTTTCATTTCGCTCATCATCTCTATAGTTATCTGGGAAATTATTTCTGTTCTGAATTTTTCTAGGGCCTGATTGATCTGTTTTGTTACTTCCTGTGCTATGAGTTCTCAGTGTCTTGGTGGTTCACTATCAGACTTTTCATCCTCCTTTGCCCTACTGTTTGCCATTGCTGAACTGGAAGTCTGTCTTTGTGTCTTGCTTAAGTGTTTTCTCATTTTTATTTTTGTTGTTGGGTTGTTCTTGATTCAATCTCTGAGTTATTTAATCTTCCTGATATAGTTGCATTTTAGCTTTTGATTCTCTAATGACTCATAGACATTCTCGTTTTCACAATATCAGAGAAACCATCTCATCAAATCAATCCCTGTCTTTTATCCCAATTGCTAAAATCAGCAACACAGTAGGATCAATCACATTGATTGACCTGCACAGTGACCATTTGTGGTAGTCATTAATCTATTACCCTCAAATCGTGTGAATTAAATTAAAGTGAAGAAGCAGCCCAAAATATGTTTGCAGGGAACAAACTCCTCAACATAGCATATTTACCAATTAGGATGGAGGCCTCGACAGAGTTAGGATGAGAAGCGTAGATAAGTAAAAGAACTGGAGAAGGTTTCAAGTGAAGCCAGAGGACCCAGAATGACCACACTGTGTTTAGAAAACTGTTAAAGTCAAAAGGGATAGACAGAATGCAAGTATAAGGACAAGAATATATCCCCTTAACATTAATGGGGGCTTACTTTCCCTTGAAACTACTAACCCTTGAGTGAGGCACCGTGATAGAAAAAAAGAACATTAAGAAAAAAGAAAAAAAAATGATAAAAGAAGAAATCTGAGTCAGGGCAGGAGCATGAACAGAAAGGGAGATGAAGGTCAATATGGTGGAGCAAGAGACTGAGTTCGTGAAAGAGGACAGATAAAAGAATTTACAGAGTGGAATGAGGAAAGGAAAGAAAAGGGAAAAAAATGACTTTGAAGGGCCTCTTTCATTCTATATCTCTACTGTCATAGTACATATCATGTGCAGTCATGTTCAGAACGAAATCCCCCACCCCAGCTAGCTGATGGCATACCCCTGCAATGCAGACTGACCTCAGGCTGCAAGACCCAAATTGAGTTTCCGACCTCCTGCAGGGTTGAACTCCATACAGTTCTACTACAGGTTTCTCCTGCCCTTTCTTTAAAGATGTTCAAATTTAGGAGCTCAGAAAATATCTCACCTTCCTGGCGGTGCTGTTTCAACAATTGCAATTTGTTTCTTAAATAATCTCTTTCACAATTCAAATCTATTTGCCCTAAATCCCCTTAATTATATGCTATCTTAATTAAAACCTGGTTTTACCTAATGACTGGTACCCTGTCATATTTTAGGTAGACAAGTTATTCTCTCCTTGAACACTAATCAATAGACAAGGGAAACCAGTCCAAGAAGCAAAGGGCTTTTCTATCCTCTAGACTGTTACGCTTAGTGTGATCTTCCCCCCATTTAAACTTTTCTCTCTTTTGAAGAGATGAAACTTCCATCCTTTTATCAAAGTACAATTCAATAAATCATTTAATTTCCAATTTTGAAATTAACCTCAATATATACTTCCTGGAACTATGTTAGTCTATGAGATGGTATTTTAAAATGTTAACCTATGTGTATGATAGAAATAAAGAAAAATGGAAGAAATATTTTTCAAGGCTACATTCTTAACAATTCCTCACAATGCAAGTTATTTCAAACTGCCAAAACTGTTAATTTTAATGCACATTTGCAGCCATTTCACCAAATTTTATCATTGTTGCTGATGTTTTTAATAATCTTATAACCTAAAATTGTAAATAGATAATATATCAGGTTAAAGAATATATTTTAAATCAGATATAATCAGTTTCACACCTTAAATTCACTTTTATATTAGATTATTCAAATAAATAAATCCAATTACTGAGATAGTTTGAAATTAAAAGGAGAATTTGAGGAGGTTGCTATTTTAAATTATATGTTTCTAAGATTCAAATAAAAGTGCTAATATTAAAAACCTTTTTTTTTTTTGGTGCAGAATTAGAATTGTATATTTCCTGGAACAAGATGTTTGTTGAAATGTACATTAAATTGGGTCATAGGAAATTCTGTCAGTAATAAATCAGTAAGATAAATCTACCAATAATAAATTGACAAATACAATACTATCTCTTGAAAATAAGCAAATATATTTAATGTTTGAAATGTGGCAAATTTCTCTTAGGACAAAAAACTCTTTCAATGTTTTAAAAAATAAAGTGATATATTTCAAAGAATTGCACAGGGTATTTACAATTAATGGAAACTTGCAAATCACAATTTTGGACCAAAAAAGCTGATTTTTCTCATATTAATCAGCGTGAATCAAGGTTATTTGAAAGACTATCTGATGAGAATTTCTATTATTTGAGATGTGATTATGTGACATTCACTATTGAACACTTTGAATTTCAGTTCAATGGACTTTTATCTTTTCCCCTTTCAAATTATTTTATCATATTATCCAAGAGAATTAGAAAAGTTGAAATTAGTGTTTAGGAAGAATAAAACATCATTGAAAGAGGATATTTGAAGAAACGGGTTCTTTTAAAAAGTAGACTTCAGAGCATTAATAGAGATAAAATAGTTTTATCAGTAAAGGTGAGAGAGACTTGCTAAATAGTAATTAGCGAAATAAAAGCCCATATAATTGTTAGTTTCCATCCTGTCCTGACATGTTATGGTTAGAGTTTATAGAATTCTGTTTTGTGTGGAAAGAGTTCGTGGCCGTCTCTGGACACAGGAACAAAATCATCTGTCCTAGTAAAAATCTCTGCCAAGAAATAAAGTGTCACGGTGCACATCTTCTATCTTCTATTATATTTTTAGAATTACATCTTCTATTTTTAGTAGTTTAGTGACATGATTCTTTCTGTGGACTCTAACAAAGAAACTCATACTGCAATGTTTTTTCTTTTCTAAATATACAAAATATGAAGTTTTATTTTTAAAAAAGATTACAATTTTTAACTAGGCTGCATAGATGCACTTAATGTAACAGTAACTTCTGCAAATATAGGTTACATTATACTCAACAAGCACTGTTGACCTCCATTATGAAGCCTAATCTTAAAAAGTCTGCTTTTTAATTTTTGTAGTATAAGGTTGTTCCTTGTAAGATTTTTTCTTATTTCTGACATAATCAAATTTCACTCAGGAACATAGGAACTTCTGATTTTAAGAAAGAAAGGAATACACAGGAGGAACTAAGTATCACAAAATCAGCATAGGGGATATAGGACTGCTTTAAGTTCTACCACTAGGTTAGCTGACTGGTCGCCGAGGATTGGTAAATGACTATTGCCTTACACAACAAACAGTGCTCACAGTGTGTTGACCCCTTAAGGTAGGCACCTCACATAGGAACAGCCAGATGTCTCACAAGGCACATTTCCTTCAGCTACAACCCCAAAATATCAATGGTTTACACTATATTCTGCTTTACAAATCTTCCCCCCAAAAAGGATACAAATATTTATAAGGCTATCCGCATAGAGCAAACTAAGAGAGTTCCCAATAGCCAAAACTGCGATATTTTGAAAAAAAAAAAAAAAAACATTACTCAAAGTATAAACATACCAGCATCAACAGGGATATAAATGTTACATTGCTTTGAGCATGATCCCACATAACTTGTGTGGATATCCACCCTCAAGGGCCGCTTTTCCCTACTCCCTCATTTAGTGTGGACTGCTCATCCAAAGTGCACAGTATGAACAGGCTAAAAAGAATAGCTACAGTGGAAGAAAAGAAAATAACACTTTTAATATGGTTCAGATTAGTTACCAACAGATTAAGCCATGTTGATGGCAATTGCCCTTGATAGTTGATGAACATGAAAAACCCATGAAATTTACCCTAATCATAAGAGCAGAGAAATCAATCTTAAACAAGGAATTTTTTCCCATAAATTATAAAATATTTGATCAAAACACATCAAAATTTGGAAGGTCGTTAATAACAAGGAGAGTCTAAGCAGTTGTCACAGCTAAGGGGAGGCTAAGATAGGACAGATCAAAGGTGCCATGGTAGAATCTTAATATGGGCAAAGGGCATTAAGTTAAAAGTTAACAAGGGGTTAGGGGTGCAGCTCAGTGGAAGAAGAGTTACTTGGAGTGCCCAAGGATATTAGATCCACAACCCAGGAAATGTTTCTTTGATTACTTGGAGACACAGGGCTATCCAACATTAGAAGACCTTATGGAGGAAAGTGTCTCATTCAAACAAAGGTATCTGAGAACTTCACATGTACCCTCTCTACCTGCCACAAGTTCTTCTCTTCAGAAGGGTTAAGAATACCACTTGTGAAGTCATCTGAAGTCCACCACTGGCTGTTTTGTCACAGGGCAAACACTAATGAGTCTTACATGATTTGATTGGTGACATCTTTTTGAAAACACTGCCTGCCAGAGTTCTGGGGACATGTAGTTTCTTGTTTCCTATTTCAGTGATGTCAGAAAAGAAATGCTTACAGCTAAATTTGTACCAAACAATATCCAATAATAGCAAACAGGTAAAGGAGATTTATTGAAAGCAATTCCAAGAGAAGAGGAAACAGCTCTGTCCGAATTCAAATGAAGTCAAACAAAGGCCAGAAGGCTTTTAAGTCCTGGGATGACAAGGAGAGTACAGGCCCAACTGTACTTCTTTTTTCTATTTTTTAATTGGTACATTTTATGTACACAGTACAGTTACATTTATCATTGGGATCTTTTGCCTTTACATGGCGTATCTTGATTATGTTTTCCCCATTCCCCTGGCCTCCGTTCACCCACTCCATCCTTCCCTATTTACAAAGACATTGTTTCCATTTTTTTCCTTTTCACATATTATTTTGTTTTCCTTGTTATTTTTCCCCTACCCCTCCCACTTCACCTACACCTTTAGAGCTTTTCTTCCTATTCCAAAATATCAATTACACATTTTGATTCTTATTTATACTTTTAAATTTATCATACCAGAGAAACTATATGGTATTTATACATGTGTGACTCATTGAGTATGGGCTCAATGTTCACCCACTTAGCCATAGATGTCTCTCATTTCTCATTCCTTGTGTCTGAGTAGTGCTCCATTTTATTAATCAAAAAACAAACAAAAAAACAAAAACACACATCTTCTTTACCCAGTCTAAAGTTGATGGACAATTGGGCTGTTTACAAGTTTTAGCTATTACAAATTGTGCCGCTATAAACATGGGTGAGCACATATTACTATGGTATGATGCTTTTAATTCTTTTGGGAAGATACCCAGCAGGAGAATAGCTTTGTCAAATGGGACTTCTAATCCTAGCTGTTAACTCTCGAAGACATTGACATAGGAAAAGACTTAATGAGCAAATCCTCAGTAGCACAGGAACTGGTACAAAGAATCAACAATTGGGATTTTATCTTTTTAAAAACAGCTACTGTACATCAAGAGAAACCACCAACAGAGCTAGGGAACAACCTACAAGGCAGGAAAAAGATTTTACCAGCTGTTTCTCAGACAAAGGTCTACTATGCAGAATATATAAAGAACCCCAAAAAACTCAGACCCCCCCAAATATAAAGACCCAATTTCAAAAATGGGCATCTAAAATTGGCATCAGACATTTCTCAGACAAAAAAGTTAAAGCAGCAAATAAACATATGAGAAAAAAATGTTCAGCATCACTGGTCATTTGAGAGATGTAGATGAAAACAACACTGAGATCCCACCTCACCTCAGTAAGAATGGCTGCTATCGCAGCACTTGGGAGGCTGAGGCAGGAGGATCACTGTGAGTTTGAGACCAACCTGGGCTACATAGTGAGTTCCAGGTAAGTTTCAACTACATAGTGAGGCACTGTCTCAAAAAACAAACAAACAAAAAGGCTGTTATCAAGAAATCAACCAATAACAAATGCTGGTGGGGATGTGGGGAGAATGGAACCCTTCTCCATTGTTGCTTGGAGTGCAGACTGCTGCAACCGCTGTGGCCCAATTGTATTTCTAATTGGCTTTGCCCAAAAGATAAATGGATTTATATGTTTGTGACATGAGACAATTTTACCACCTGTGACAAGATACCAAAGTGAGGATCCTACTTCCTCTTGCAAGCGGGTCCTGCTACCTTCCTTGATGATCCTGTCATTTCCGAGAGAGCCCCCAGGTCCTCGGGAAAGACAACCTTGGGCTGCACAGTGTCAAGAAGAAAAAAATTAGCTGATTTCTCTCTCAAAGAGTAATAGTGTAAGATTAAAAGTTTTCTAAACTGAATAGTCTAAGAAAAGATCATGGTACTAAAGAATAATAATAGTATCCAAAGTTTGGTCAAGATGAAGAAACCTGTTTAGATTATTTTGAGTGAAAAAAGGGATAAGTTTGTGCAGATTAATAACTGCTTATTTCACATTCCTTTCTCGGCACCCAGATTCAAGTTTTCTAAGATCTTTTTCAATAAAGTTCTGAAAGTATTACTTAAAACACTCACCTGTCAAAACAAAATGAATACAGATCTGAGATATTTGTGTTGGACTTACTACAAACACCAAACTTCAAGAGGTAAAAATAGATACTGACTTTTTAGCATGTTATATTTTCCTACTTTAATGTTCAGGAAAGCAAGCTTTAACATTGTTTGCTACATTGAAGTCCCTGTGTTTGGGAATCCAGATCTGAATTGATTAGTGTTGGTGGCACAATCATATAGAGAATGAATTAAGAATTAAGCAGATGAATGATACAAGAACTGTTTCTCAGTGCACTGTAGCAGTGAAGGTGCTATAGCACAATTAATAAGATCATTACCATTTTTTTCCCTGTTGAATCCTTTCCCATCTGATGCCTTTTTGGGATTGCAAGCATTCTGAAAAGGGCCAAAGGTCCAGGGGTTATAAAATAGAACTAAAGGGACATGTATTTATTTATACAGTGTGAAATATGCTATAATGCTTTCCAAGAATGTCAAAAATAGGGACTGGAAACTGTTTTTCATTTCTGGAAATTCCTAAGCACAAAAACTTATGTAACCCCTAGGATTACATTTATTCTCTGAGGCCCACAGGATTCTCAAGTGATTTCCCATGATTCCCGCGTTTTTGTAACTTCCTCTTCTACTTTTGCGCAGAATCTGTGAGATCCTTCCAGTCAACAGACTACGGAGAAGATGCTAAGGTATACGTGCTTGGTGGAGTAAGACAGAATAGAAAACATATCCTGTATTGGAAACTTTCCAGTTTTCTGTCAATTTTCAATTCTTTGTAGTAGTTCTTCGGTCAGAAAAATATAGTTTACAAAGTCATTTTCCCTTCTAATTCGTGGTTTTGTGTGATGTTTACAGCTCCCTTTGCTGAAACTGCTACAGGATAGGATGAGTGGGAATAGACAGTATACACTGACTTCTTTTTAGTGGCTAAGCTCGGAATTACTAAAAACAATTAGCTACACTACCAAGATTGATAGCAACAATTAATTTTATGTAGATGCAATGTTTTAATCCTCAGGAGAAAGATAATTTGTGGAGTTCCATTGTATATTGTCATACAATAAGTTATTTGTTGTTGTTCTTCTGCACCACTTACATTTTTCAAAACAGCTGTTAGAAAATTTCAATTTGGGAACAATGGGAAAGACCACGTCAGTGCCATTCCTCATCATTTCACATGGAAGCTACAGCTTGGTGTGCTCTGAGACATAGAAAACTTCGACCGCAAGCGGACATGATAAAACGAGTCCAAACGAGTCCAGCCCCATTCTTCTTTTTTCAGTTGTCCCCACTGAACTTTAGAAAACTAAGCCTAGGGTTGGCTTTGGGCAAAATGTCAGTTTTTAAATCCCCAGTCTTACATTCAAAGCCAAGAACACTTGTCCTTTGTCTACTTTTCTAGTTTTAATTCTGATTTTATTCTTACGCCCAAGGTTATTTCAGTCCTATCGCCTTTCAGACTCTTGCCCCAAAACCATTTCCTCTTTCTTGCCTCTGGCTCTTTGTTCAGGTTGTTACTTCTGCCTAGAATATTTCTTTGGCTCCACGTGAGCAAATTCGTTTTCCATATCTATTCACATTTGTGCTCACCTAGATGCTTTCCCAGATACACTCACAATTTTATATGCTTCTCTAACTTTCCATGGTTCCCATGATCTATGAGCCAGATAATTCATTTATATGCTATGATTTATTTGATTGTGAGTTCCTGAGACTGCATAACTATTATCACTATCATTATTTTTAGTATGGCTGACAGCTATTTGTAATGCTTTGGAAAGGGTACGCTTTAAATCACATTTTTTGAACTTTTTCACAATTATCAAGCCATTTAGATTTGAAAGTATGGAATTATAGATTGTTTTCACTCTTCTTGTGAGGAAGTCAAATCCAGATTTAATCTGCTTTCTGTACAGAATACAAACCAACCAGCTATCTTAAAGGGCATAATGTTGGGAAAATAATCAGTGAAGTACAAATAGTGATATAAACATGAAATGTGGAGTTTTGATTTAATGTTTTCCTTTTTTTTCTTTTATGGACAGAATTCTATGTGTCACATTCTACTTTGCCTGTATTTACTTTAGTGGTAACATTTTCTTCAGCTATGCCCTCATGCAGTAGTTCGACATGTGCATCAAAATCTATGTCTGATTTAAGTATCCTCAGTACAACGAAACTCCAAAACACACTTGCTTCTGTTATTCAAAAGGGTAACAGCATCGTAGCAGCCAAAAGAAATACGTGACATATGCTATTGGAGGTATGCCTAAAGATCAGGAGACAGTCGGTAGAGAAGCTCTGGAGGGTGAGATCTATATGGAAGTAAGATTACACTGTGAAAGAGCTTCTGCAATTTTGAAGAGAGTAAAATTGACTGAGGAATGTATTTTTCCCCTCCATCTGCTAGCTTTTTCTTGGCTTTTTCATAACACTTGCTGTCTTTAGGAGATTGGGTCTAGGGTAAGCATACAGAGTTTAATTTCAGGCTCAGAGCAGTCCTACTTAAATATGTCCGCTATCATTTGGACTCAAATTCTTACCACCTTAAAAATCCAATTGTATAATAAAGTTATTTAAAAGCTCCAATAAAAAATTATTTTGAGTCTTTAGCAGATAGTAAACACCCAGGATATTGCTGATACTATTTGCTTAATCATTGCAGTAGACATTTCCCACATATTTTGAAGTATATTTCTCTAGTTCATAGATTTTATACTGTTAGGTGCCAGGACATCAGAAAACTATTTTATATCATTGAATCCAGAAACAAGGGAAACATTTCATACAGTGAATAAATAATTTTCTGAATTTTAACTCATGTAATAACCTTCAGACTATATATTACTTAAAGTTTGAATATTGGGCATTATGTTCACCATATAAATTGATAACTTAAAAATACTACATTATAAAAATATAAAAATATTGTAACATTTTAAGTACAGTATCTTAGCCTACACTTCTAAGATCACTCAGAAATTAAATGAAAAGAAAATAAATTCTTGAACAATTCATACCATAAATTATCAAGATGAAAATATTCTTTTGAAGATGAGTGCTGGGAAGGAACATTTGTAAGAACAAACATATTTTATCCAATGTTTATCTCTTTTCTTTGCCACTGAGGAACCTCAAAATAAAAATTATACCTACTGAGGCATATATGTAAAATTATCTCTAAGTTCACCTTACAATATTTTAGTTTGCATCTCATTGCTATATTTTGAACATTAAATTATAGTTCTAATCTTCATATATTTCACTCTTATATGCTACATTTTAATTTATTTATATGTAAATTATTCATTACAACATTTTGTATTCAGTGTTTGGAGATTAAAGGGTAGTAGCAAAAAAAAAAAAATGATCCTCATTCCCCATATTAGGAGACAAACAGAAAAGTTAAGAAAAAGTCAGAAATAAGTACTAAATATTCAATAATGAGCTAACAAATTAAATGCATTTCTAAATAACAGACTGAAGAGAGTTATACTGGGTGAAGCTGATAAAGTGTAAGCCCCAACTCTATGCTAACTAAGACACACTTCCCCAATAAAGGTACATAGAGATGGAAAGTGAAACCCTGGAGAAGATCGTCTGTGAGAACAGACACCAAAACCTAGCAAAAACTACTGGACTTGCAGAAAACACATGTTAGGTTAAAAACAGGACGGAGACAATGATGGTTATTACAGGATATTTAAGGAAACAATTAAAGAATATAACAGATTTAAACATACATTAATAGGATGCTTGGGTGCCTGATTGTTTGAAGTAAATGTTATTAAATGTAAAAAAGAGATAGGTGCCAATACAATAATAGATGAAGACTTTAATGCTCACTTTCCTCAATGAACATATAAGGCAAGACAATCAATAAGCTGATTTAAATTATACTATAGATGAAATGGATCTAGCAAATGTTTATAGACCATTCTATCTGTGAGATTCATACTGCAGTATTACTGTTGAGGGCATTTGGAATGTTCTCCGTGATAGACCATGTCCTGGGTCACAAAACAAGTCTCAATGAATTAAAGAAAACATTGAAATCATACTGTGTAACATCTCTAGTCATAATGAAGTACAGCTAGAAATTAATGAGTTAGTTTTATGAAAATTAAAAAAAAACCATGCTTATGAATGACCAGTGGATCAACAAAGAAAAGAAGAAATTAAATCACTTAAACATATGAAAATGGAAGATATTGGCATAGGAAAAGACTTTATGAACAAATCCCCAGTAGCATGGGAACTAGCACAAAGACTCAACAGCGGGGATCTCATCTTTTTAAAAAGATTCTGCACTGCCAGAGAAATCACAAGCAGAGCTAAGAGACAACCCACAATGTGGGAAAAAAATTTTACCAGCTGTTCCTCAGACAGAGGTCTACTATCTAGAGTATATTTAAAGAACTAAAAAAAAAAAATCAGACCCCCCCAATATAAAGACCCAATTAAAAAATGGCATGTGAAATGAACAGACACTTCTTAGACAAATAAGTAAAAGTAGGAAATAAATATATGAAAAAATGTTCAACATCACTGGTCATTCAAGAGATGCAGATGAAAACAACAGTGAGATCCCATGTCACCCCAGTAAGAACGGCTGCTATCAAGAGATCAACCACTCTCTCCTTCTCTCTCCTGTCTCTATTCTTTTTTTTCTCTCTCTCTCTCTCTTCCCTCTCTCCTCTCTCCCTGACCTATCTTCCCTAATAAAATCTCCTGTCAGAAAAAAAAATCAACCATTAACAAATGGCGGGGTTGTGGGGAGATGGGAACCCTTTTTCATTGTTGGTAGGAGTGCAGACTGGTGCAACGACTGTGGAAATCAATATGGAGATACTTCAAAGAATGAGGATTAGAGCTCCGATTTGACCCAGCTGTTCCTCTGCTGGGTATCTTCCCAAAAGAATTTAAAGTATCACTCCATGGTCACATATGCTCACCCATGTTTATAGGGCCACAGTTTGTAATAGCTAAAGTTGAAACAGCCCAATTCCCCCTTAACTGGAGACTAGATAAATATGTGTGTTTTCTTTTAAATAAAATGCCGTACTACTTAGACATAAAAAATGATAAACTGGAGAGATTTATAGCTAAGTGGATACACATTGAGGCGATACTCAAGTGAAATTAATAAGTCACATGTGTAAATATGGAATAGTTTCGCTGGTGTGAAAAACTAAAGTGTAAATAAGAATCAAAACATGTAATTGATATTGTGTAATCAGAAGAGAAGGTAGAAAGGATTAGAGAAAGTGGGAGGAGTAGGGGAAAGGGAAAAAGGGAAAGAAAAATATGTGAAAAGGAAAAACATGGACACATTGTCTGTGTAAACATGGAAGGGTGGAGGGGTTGAAGGGAGGCCTGGGAAAGGGGGAAAAATAAGAACCAAGAGGAGTCATGTAAAGCTACATGATTCCAATGATGAATGTAACTGTGTTGTATACCTAAAATGTACCAGTAAATTTAATAAAGATAAAAAGCATATGAAAATGGAAATACAACATATTAGACCCTATGGGATGTAGGATAGAACTTTTGTAAATGAAGGGGGGGTGAATAGCTGGAGTGGGGGGAGGGAATGGGGAAAAAAGAATTAAAATGTGTACTGTACATGTACAAATTTTCTATGGTGAATATGATCACTGTGTACTGAAACATATACTTATAAGAAATACAAAAAACAAAAAAGAACTCAGATTAAAAATAAAGAGGAGATAAAAGAGAAATATTTCAAATAAGTAACCTAACAGTATAAATCTAGGAAATAGGAAAGCAAGAAAAAAATGAAATTGAAAATTTGAAGAAGGAATGAAATAACAAAGATCAAAACAGAATAAAAAAGTACAAGAACCAAAGTCACAAATTTTAGTTAGCTACCCAAGGAAAACAAGATGGGCAAAATAAATACAGAGCCAAAAAAGTATATATGTTGTACATATCTATATTATTCATATATTTGATATTATAAATTATTTAATATGCATTTTATAATATATATAACAATATTCTTTAGTAATAAAGAATATTGAGACATCATTAGTAGGAAAATGAATGGAACTTGGGAAGTCCATTTTAAATGAAATAAATCAGACATGGAAAGCTAAATATAGCATAGATTTTGTCACATGTGAAGCCTAAAATATAAAGAAATGGGAGTAAAATAGAGGAGAGATGGTGCAAAATATAAAGGCATGGGATGGGTAGGTAGTGGGGTGGGACATAAAGGGATTGAAAATGATCAAGATGTGCTATGTACATGTGCCAATTTCCCAAACAAATGTACCTATTATGTGTTTCATCTGTATACCAATAAAGACACATAGGATAATAGAGCAGACTAGAAAGACAGAAATGAATCTATGCTTCCATAACTAACATTTTTTTGCCATATTTCCATAAATATACATTGGTGAAAGGCCAAACTCTTCTATAAATGCTGCTGGGAAAATGGAATATCCATGGTGGAACAGTGAAACTAGACCTCTGTCTTCCACTTAACACAAAAGCCAACTTAGAAGGCCCGGAAGACTGAACTATAATATGTAAACCTATGAAAGTACTACAACAAACTTAGGAGAAACACTTGAGAATGTCAGCACAAAGATAATATATTCATTAATATATAAAAAAGCATAGGCAACAAAAATGAAAGCACAAATAGGATTATATCATCCCAGGAAGCATCCATGGAGCACAGGACACATGAACAGAATGAAAAAACAACCTGCAGAATGTCAGAAAGTATTTTCAAACTGCATGACAAGAGATTGACATCCAGAATATGTAAAAGAATCTCTAAGTAGGTGAATAAATGATTCATCTTCACAAAACAAAAAGGAGCTGAAAATCAAAACTATACAAAGATATTTTCTTAACTCATTTGGAAAAGCTAAAATGAAAACAAGATGATATATAATAGACTTGGGGGAGAACACGGGGAAAGCTGTTAGTTGGAAGTAAACGAGTACTTCCAGTACACAGAAAGGTATGCTCACTCCTCACAAAACTAAAGGAGCACTGCTGTACCCTCTAGACGTTCTCCTGCTGGTCATGTATGCAAAGGATGTGAAGGCAGTTTGCCAAAGAGGCCCGTGTTCTCTCATGGTCCTTGCAGCTGTTCACCATAGGTAGGAAATGGGAACACTCCCCAGTGTTCTAAAGTTCTAAAGATAAAGGGATCTTTCGTAGTGTGGAAACTGAAGACATTGGAGTTTAGTGATTACTGAGCCCTGCACCGCGACAAACAATCAGCAAGAAGCATGCATTTGTTTCTTGGAAAATATATACAATGCCTGAAACAAAAACGTTAGAAGATCTGCATATAAGGGAAAAAAGTGATACAGTTAAAGGATGTGGTCCATAAAATTTGACAGATAGATGAAATTCTTCTGCCTAACTCTCTTTATTTCCTCTCAAGGAACACTGCAAAGTAATATTAGAAATTTTACATAGTATACAGTTAGCTTTAAAATAACCATGTTTTAGCTGTATGAATACAATTTTCTGTACAGAAATGGGACCAAAACATTTTAACTAAATTTTATACATAAAAGTTTTCTCATATTTTATCATATTGTATAATTTCCCAAGTTTTTAATGGGACTTATCCAGCATAGGTGTCTATAGGAAGGATTTATCATTCTATACGAAGTACCGTATTGTCAGAAGTCATTCTACACAATATTGGGGAAAGTCACTTCAGAATTCAGTTACGTTTAGGCCTAGTGTTCTTGCCTGCAGTCTGGTTATGACATGCCAAGATACAACTCCATTTTGCATCCAGTCACAGCTGAGACCTCAATGGTCCTGTGGTGCCGTGTCACTCAAGGGCAAGATTACATTAGCTAAAGATATCCTG
The DNA here is from genome assembly GCF_012274545.1 of Fukomys damarensis. Lineage (NCBI taxonomy): Eukaryota > Metazoa > Chordata > Mammalia > Rodentia > Bathyergidae > Fukomys > Fukomys damarensis. The sequence continues at coordinate 7,735,264 of NW_022900928.1, forward strand.
GTTCCTTCAGAACTGAAGAGTAGGAGAAAGATTTCACCTGGGGAGAAAAAATTCCTCATCAGCTTACCTCATCCCACTGACTGTTGTGAGAACATCTTTGTTCATCTTACTGTCCCAAACAATTTAAACTCCTCCTTGATTTAAAATCCTCATCACATAAGATCCTCATGGTCATAAGATTACTGCCACTCTTTGAGACATCGGATACTTCCTGCAATTATGATCCTTGTCAGTGTAGGATAAGTGCCACTCTCTGAGTCATCTGTTACTCCCTCTAAGCCCAATAAACAGAGGTAAGTGTGGATGCCTTTGTCTTTACTGCCCAGAGCAGCCTTGTTCAGGCCCACAATTCAGCCTCTTTGCTAAGTCTGGTTTTCTGTCTTAATTCTTTAACTTACCTTATGCTCTCATGGCTCACAGGAGACCAGAATCCACTGCCTGTGTTCTGGTAACATCTCCGTTCCTTTTTCCCTACACTGTATTCCTTTTTGAAGAATAAATTAGGGTATAAATTCTCAAGAGTAAAGTAATATTTGACAACTTCCTTTTCTTGTAACTTTCTGTGAAGGCAAAGTTTTGACAGAGTAGTTAAGTCTACTTAAATAAAGTATTTATTATGCATGTAAATTTGTCATGATTCAAGCAGACAGGCTGTTGATATTGATGCTGAGCTGACATTTGTTTATAATTCACTGTTAAATTTCTCCAAATATCTTAACGACTTTTTGGTTTATACCTCAATATTTTGCACTTGAAATTATTTTTGCTTTGTATATCTAGAAGGTTTTCTGATGCTCTCCCATTATTTCTATTAATCATGGGATGTTTTCCATCTTTATTAGTTATTTCCTTCTGTGAAATGTTTAAGATCTAGTACATTTTCACCTATTCCACTGGCTACTCTAAGAACTGCTTGTCCTTTCTTAGTTGTTTACTAATGAAATACAATCACTGGAAACGAGGCTGTCCTTGGTACCTTCTCCGTGATTCTTGTTCTCATAGGATCAGTTTGAAATATAACACCAGTGTTGACATTTCAGAACTTACCTACTATTCCAAGCAAATTATTCCAAGCATTTGTTACACTACTTGTACCAGTTATTAAATAATTCTGCTACTTCCAGGGTTGGCTACCCCCTGGTCTCCTAGTTTTCATGGTGAAGGCAGACCACTCCATCTGACATGAAGGAGCCCGTCTGGTGTTTCTTTTCTGCTGCCCTGGAAGCTTGTCATGTTGTAAGCACCAGCTAAGATGTTGCCTTCTCTAAATCCCAAATCCTCCTTAAAGTTTTTTAGAAAAATAGTACCTACCATTCAAAGCCCATAATATTATTATTTTCACTTTTTTTTTTCAAAAACTCCCCTTCCTTTCACTATTGCCCAATTCACCATTTTGCGTAACTATATCTAGGGACAGGATGGGTCTCCGTGATGTGGTGATGTCTTCATGTCAGTTGATTTTACAAGCTTTGGACCTCAATGTTGGTACTGAGGATGTGCATGTTTAGTACATTTTCTCAAGTATTTAAATTCTCCACTTTTCTTCTTCTAAGACAGTCCTTTCTCTGTATCCTTGGGCCAAAATGCTGTTATAATATTAACATCATTCCAGTATACAGGATATCAAATATTAAAGTGTAAGAAAGGAAACTTAAGACATTTTTCTGTACCCAATAACGTACAACACTAAAGGAACCATTGGGATTTTCTTTAGTGCCAGCAAAGTACTGTTAGACGTGACATTTGGCAGTATTTTTTAAAAGACACTCACTAGCAATTTAAGAACTTTTAATCTGAAGTTATTCAGCACCTTGTACAAAATGGAACCAATATTTCAGTACATAAGCTCCTTCCAAAATATCAATACACAGCTTTTCATTTTTTCATTAGAGCAATTCCAACTAAGTGGGTCGAAGCTGTCCTGGAGGGGTTGCTGACAGGCTTTGATTGGAGGGTATACATCCCCTGGGGAATGACTCCATCCAAGAGGGCAATCGAGAAAAGTGAGGTTTCACTACATCTTTACTTTCTATGTGAATGGGTGGAGCAGAGGGAACTGAAGCTATTATCTAGGAGAGTGCTGGTTACAGAGGTGTAATAGATGGCAGAGAATGAATCAAGACATCAAAGGGCTCTAGCCGACACATATGTATTGCAAGCAATGGGAACATAAACTGTTCTTCCAGAGCTCTACTCAAGAAACACGGAACTCTCCTGGCCTATGATCTTCAAAAAGTATTCAGTTTCTGCATATCATGTTATATTATTGCTTAATCGGTTATTAGGTTTTTTATTATTTGTTTCCAAGAAACAAAGTGGAGAGCTGGGCATGGCAGCTCACACCTATAATCCCAGCACTGGGAAGGCTGAGGCAGGAGGACAGTCATGAGTTGGAGGCCAGCCTGGGGTCCTTGGGCTACATAGTGAGTTCAAGGACAGCCCAGATTGCAGAGCAAACCCTACCTCAAAAACAAAAACCAAACAGACACACAAACAAAAACAAGAAACAAAGTGGAAGCCGTGATTTTGGTCCACCCTCAATGGGCATATATTATTTTTAAAGATTTGTGAAAGCTTTCAAAGGTATTTTTTCATCTTTAATTGAGTTTATTGGTACATTTTAGGGATACAGTATAGTTACATTCATTGTTGGGATCTTGTACCTCTACATGACAAGTCTTGATTCTCATTTTTTCCCCTTACCTCTGCCCTCCCTCCAGCCCCTCCTCCCCTCCCCATCTACAAACATTTTATTTTCATCTTTTCATTCTCTCACATTTTTTCTTTTCCCTTTTTACTCTTCCCTACCCATCCCACCTTCCCTACACCTTTACCTCCTTTTATTTTCAAGTGTTTCAACTTGGCAAGAAATGAGGAGCATTTTCAAGGATGATGCACAGTTTACTCATCTAGGAAGCCCACCTTAAATTTTCAATTGAAAATGTTATGATTGGGGGAAGAAAGACCTGGAATGAATTTTCGTATTGTAAAAAAATGTCACTCCTTATAAACATAAAATTAACATTCAATTTCGATTAACCAATAATGGGGAAGAAAAATATGTGAATGAAAAAGGTGAAATCAGAGAAAACTTTGGACCATGGATGTAGTAAGTGTTGGAAACTGACTGATAAAGGAATCTCCAATTCATTTTTGAGGGGGATGGACACGGGAGGACATTTTACTAGTCAGCTCCAGGGGCTTCACAGAAATAAGACTGAGCAGAAGTAGGACTGAAGATGGTCTCACAGTGCTGGACGCTGGACATTACATTGGGGAAGTCCAAAATCGTGGTCCCAGTCCAAGATAGTACATGTTTCTTTACCATTGAAAATTCTATTTCATTAAATATCATTTTAAATTATACAACTCAGAAAAATGAAATAGTTCACTAAATATTGTGTATGCTCAAGGGCCATGAGAGTGCTATGGAGTAACTGTTTTTTTCCTTATATATCTTGGAATTGAGCAGCTTGAGAGTAAACAGATGGGGCAGCAGTAGAAGCCCAGCCAGAAACAGTTGCTGAGAATTAAGCTTCCAGGATTTTCTCCAGAGGTTTTTTTTTGTTGTTTTTTGTTTTTTTTTGTGTGTGTGTGTGCTTGGGATGGAACTAGGGACCTTGTGCTTATGAGGCAGGTGGTTGAAGCACTGAGCTAAATCCCCAGCCCACAGAGTATTTATAATTATACACACACTAGAGTTCATACATTGTTGGGCTCTCACTTATTTTTATCTTTAGATAAACTTCCATTTGAAATAATTTGGTTCTTAGGTATTTACAAGTTGCATTAAAAGGCCAGACCTACTTATCCTGGAGCAGCTCTCCATTGACATTAAAAGAGAAAATTGCCAGAGGGACTTAGCTTAATAATAGGATAAAATAAACTGTATTGCCATTGAATGTCCCTGATTGTCTTCTACTTTGTAAATAAATCTAAATTTAGAGACTTTGCCTCTTATAAATAGGCAGCTTAAGACAGTATAGCTTTAGATATCTAAGTAGCACCAGTCTAATTCCACTCTTGATAAAGATTATATTGTTTTTATTTTAGAAGCCTACGAAGTAACACAACCTATCATTCCCCTAGGTGATAGAATTTTAAAGGTTATTGATACCATTTTCATATATCATATGTTGTATTGTATTTAAAATTACTTTGTATGAAGTTCATCGAGTGGCCAGGGAAGTAGCTCACATTTAAAGTGATGAAAGTAAATTGTTTTTATTTCTATAGAGAAAAGGAATTCTAGATAAAAAGTATGTGTTTCTTTGCTGAATATACTACAGCAAAAGCAGAAAAAAAAGACAGAAAAAATCAGTTCGATGTGACATTGTCTTGAATTGTAACAGCATTTGACAAGTTAAAAATGTCTTTTGTCTTTCAAATTTTGATGTTTGCTTGTGTATTTTTTCCAAAGAAACTAAAAACAATGATATTATTCTTTCTGTTTTGTCACAACATGGGTGAAACTAGAGGATTTTCTCTTTAAGTAAATAGGTCAGGAACAAAGATCCAATTAGGCAATGCTCTCATGTGTATGAAGAACCGAAAATCAAATCAAAGTGGTAGAAGTAGAGGACAGTGGTGCCGCCAGAGAGAGGAAGGAAGGACGAGCCGGAGGGGAGCGGGATCGGTGGAAAAGTCCCCGTCAGAAGGGAGGAGTTCCGGTGTGTTACTGCACAGCACACTGACAGCTCGGCACGCCTCTCATGTGAAGACGACTGACAGAGGGTTTTAAATGTTCCTGCTGCAAAGAAATGAGAGAGTTTTGAGCCACTGAATATGCTAACAACCGGAACTGATCATATCAGGATGCATACATGTATTGAACGGTCTCCTTGTACCTTATAAATATTTACAATTATTACTTCTTATTTAAAATTAAAACAAAAACTTCCTCCTCCTCCTCCTCCTCCTCTTTCTCCTCCTCCTCCTCCTCCTCTTCTTCTTCTTCCTTCTTCTGCTTTTTCTTTTTTGTGTACCAGGGATAGAGCTTAGGACGTTGCACTTGTGAGGCAGATAGTGAAAACTTTCTTCGTTTTACAGGGGGAACATCAGTATTTCTAATGTCAAAGCTTCATCTCTCTTTTGACAAGGTTTAGAATACTTCAGTTTAGTGCTGGCGCTGCTACCATGGACAGTAACTTCTAAGTGGTTATCCTTCTAGCTCACTGTCCCTTCCTAATGCAAGGAAATGGGAAAACGCAAGGTTACACCTAGAGAGGTATAGAAGTTAATGTGCAGGACCTTGTATTTCTGCAGTCTCGTTCTTGTTATTTCTTGCTATTGTAGAAGTCCCTAGAAACAAGCTTTATTTCTGAAAGACCTTCCAAGCCAATGGCCATTTTTCATGGAATTTTCTCTATTAGCCTGTTATAAAATTGCTGAAATTTATGACCTTGAAAATGATTGTTAAAACACGATAATCATGTAGAAATGTTTAAAATTCAAAGTTAATAATAAGCATCATGTAATGGAGACAGTTTATACTTTTTTCCCTTTTTTTGTGCTGGGAATCAAACTTGGGACCTTTTGCTTGTGAGGGAGGCTGAGCTAAATCCCCGGCCCAAGTCTATCTATATATAAAATTCTTATTATGTTCATATTTTTTTGAATACTTCTTTTCTATTTTTTCTAATGTACTGATGCAATTTGAGGAACTGTTTGCACCTTTTGTCTTGGGAAACTGTATGCTTTATTGCTTTTCCTTTAGTGGTTACTCCTTCCTCTTTGATGTATGCTTGGTTAACTAACAAGTTTTAAAATTACTCGCTATAAGATAATGACACTGTCAGTATTTAATTACACATTAAATTGCCCATCTATCCCCTTTAGCAACTGCACTGTGATGCTTCTATAGAGCACGGATTTTTTACAGTATTTATAGTGCACAGGTGTAACGCATCTTGTACTAAAAGGCATTTTACCTACCAGGTATCCCCACAAGGTGCACTAATGGATACAGAGAGAGGTTGAATTCTCTCTGTGCTTCTTTCTATCAGATATATTCACATATGTTTTTGATTGCTGATGTTACTAACCCTGAAAAAACATCAGGTAGTAGTTAACTAGCCTCATATAAAATTTTATTTGTTTAATCCAAATAATATTATAATACCTTGGGAAATTAACACATTTTCCTAGGACTGATAATTAATAATCACTATGCTGTCATCCACTTTGCATCACCCATCTACTCTAAGAACTTTATGACTCTGAAAGGAGGCATACTCGTTACAAGTATTCAAAGTTTAGTAATTCATCGACTCTTGTAGCCATTAGTTTCTTCTCATTATGCACTCACTTCTCTCTCTTGGGAGATTTGCATATTTAAATTTCAGTTTAAATACAGAGTATACAAAATTTCCAAACTTAATTTCAAAAACTAGGGATTTGGGATAACTAAACACACATTTCATTTCTCATTTACTAAAACTTCAACTAAGACTTATTCAATTTCCCTCTTAAAGAATAGCGTTCAAGCCAGGCATGGTGGTGCACACCTGTAATCCCAGCACTCGGGAGGCTGAGGCAGAAGGAGTGCTGAGTTCAAGACCAGCCTGGGCTACATAGTGAGTTCCAGGTCAGTCTCTACTACATAGTGAGACCGTGTCACAAAAAAACAAGCCAACAAAAACAGAATATTTTTCTTTCAAGAGTGTTGGATGTTTGAGTACTGACGATTCCATCACGCTCTTGTAAACTGGGTGACTGCCGAAGGAGGAAAATTTTGAATGTGTTTCTAGGATTACGTAGTTTGTTTCAAAATTACACAAAGCGGCAGTGGTGAAGCTCTGACTTACATAGTTTATCACTTAAAACTATTCTTTGTAAATGTCCCAGTGCTCTTCTGTATAACTTAGTGTATATTTTCACTAATATCATATTCCACACCTGTGAATACATTCTTGGAAGGCCTACCCCATAGACAAATATTTATTAATGACAAGCATAGTGCTTATTACCGAGCAAATATACTTGAGAACAATTGGTAGTAGAGAAAACTAATGCATACTGGTTAAAACTGTGGACTGGGATCAATTATTTCTTACATTCAAACCTTTCTTATATTCAAAGCTTCATGACTTACCATTAAACTATGAACTCATAGGTTAATTCAAGCTTTTCCCTCCTTTTCCTCACCTACAAAATGAGCATAGTAACATCAATCTTAGAACTGTTTTGACAAAGAAATAATTTAAACTGTGTTGACACTTTTAGGAGCGTGTACATAGACATAAGAGTCAGACCAGTTCATCTAGAGGGTAGCATTTGCACTGTATGTTCTGTGTTTTCTGGCGTGGGTTCTATTTAACTCTGAACTTCACTTATTCATCTGAGTTTCTGGGTCTTTGGGACTTTGTCAATTATGGCAACTAAAGATCTGCTTCTATTTTCTAGAAAATCAAAGGAGGAAACCAAAATAATAATGTATGATTGATTTATATCTAAAATATCCCCCTAAAGTCTTCTGTTCAGATGACTGGATTATGGGGCATTATACTCATCAAAGAATTAACCCACCGACGAGTTCACAGGTGAAGGGGGCTGTCAGAGTGTGAGAAGTAGTGGGAAGAGGCGGGGGACTTGGTGTCCTCGGAAGGTGCGCCCTCCCTGCACCCCCTACTCTCTCTGCTTCCTGGCTGCGCTGACATCACACCCGCCCTGCACCATGCCCCTTTGCTTGTGACATTTCTGCCTTGAGGCCAACTGACCACAGAGTGAATGCCCTGGAACATTAATTCCATAAATAGGATAAAATCGTTCACTTGTAAACAATGTTTGAAAGGTTTATTATGAAATATAAACAATAAATATGTTGTAGTGGCAAAAAACGTAGTGCTAAATTCCAGAAGCCTGCATCTCAAGTTCTGCCTCTATGAAATGTGTGATTCCAAAGCTGAATGATGGACCGAATGGGTTTTCTTTAAAAATGTTTCATCAACTCCAAAGCATGTATGCAGTTATGAGATCAAGGGCAATGACTGAACGGCTTGATATTGCTTTCAAGGCAAAAATTGCTTATGCTACAGAAAGTAAATGGCTTGAGTTCAGTAACAGATGAAGACCACTCTCAGCTGCAGTGCTCAACACACACATGTAAGTCACTCTGCTGATTAATCAGAGAGATTTGGACAGTACCCCCCAATATTTCATTGTTAATTATGGAAGAGTATCAAGTTTTGAAACACTAGGCATTTGAAATTCACACTAATCTATTTTGAAAGTATTACTCACTTCCTAGGTGTGACATTTTAGGTAAGTGGTAAGCCATATTATGCCTCTATTTTATCACCTTTAATGAGGCTAATGCAAATTTTTCAGGGTTGTTCGGAGACTAAAGTTTATATATGAAAATTATTTAACATGGTGCATTGTCAACACTACACACTCAATAAATTTTAGCAATAAAATTTTCATTCAATTTTACTCCTATCTTTTATATTTGTGAGTAAAAAATCTTATCTAAATAATAATACTGTATGTATTTGGTATGTGTCACATTGAGGGCAACTCATTTTCATTCTTAGGACATAAAGATTTCATTAACTGGAAATAACTATAACATATTCAATTGTAATAGATGCTTCAAAAATAATTTTAGTGTTTTCCACCTTTCTATGTAGATGCCATTATATTCCCACTAAATGTTCATAGTGATGGAACTTAAAAGAGGAAATAATGATAAAACCTCCACAATAAAATTAGTGCTAAATTTGGTAAATTAGCGTCTATGTAGCATTTGTGTCCATATTAAGAAGGAATGAAAATAATGTACCCAGAAGTCACACGATACTAAGTCCTGTGAATAGGTAAGCAAGAACACGCAATGATCTTTCATTTAACAGCAATTGCAATAAATATAAATCGCTTCAAAAAGTAGCGAGAACAATGGAATAAGTATATTCGCTGTTTCAAGAATCATTTTGAGGGAAACTAGTGGCAATGTGTCTTTTTCTGTGATGCATTTTTTAATTAAAGTATTAACTGTTGTTCCCTATCACACCTCATACATATTGTGGTAGCCTCAATTTAAGTGTATTATGATTCGTTACAGAAAAATCTAGCATTATATATTATGTGTATTTCCCACATTAATACTCTAACAATTTCAGTATGCTCGTGGGTGAATTTAATGCCTCTATAAATTTTCAGCATGCTATCTGTACTTGATTGCCATAACACATATTCAGATCTATCTTGTTCAAATGTAAACAAAATTTTAACCAGCTTATTGTTATAGGTAGGCACAACTGTAGCCCATATCAGCAAAGGCTGTAAGGCAAATATGAATGAAAGATGACTTGTTAAAGGGGTATCACGAAGACAAAATTTTCTCTTTGATTTTTGTTTTTAAAATGTTATCTACATAAAATACATTTTAAAGAAGAAACTATCAGTTAAGCATACATAATACAGTATGTTATTTCTCTCAATGCAATATGACATTTTATTGAGCATGGAGGAGATGGAAATTCAATTAGCAAGATCAGCAGGGAATATGCAAACTATCAGCAAAAAACCTCTGAGTATCTGGTGTCTGGGCGAGGAAAAGGAGGGAATACGGAACAGTGAGGAACTTATTTTTCTTTTCAGAATGCCCACTGTATGAAATAATAGTCCTTATTCCTTTAAGGACATTTATCTAGAACATAGGGCCAATATGTTAATGACATGACAATTATTTTCCCTGAAAAACCTATTTAGTAATAATCACTCAGAAATAACATTATAGAGAGAAAGAATAACAAAAACTGGAAGTCTTTGCAAAATTTTTATGAAAATCATACTAAAAATAGTATTTTCAGCCTTTACCAATCCCAAGATTAATTTCTGACATTAACAAAATATACAAGTATGTGATTTGAGAATGTCAGAAGGAAAGCAAAGAAAAGGAAGGAAAAAGTTTTTATCAGACCATCTCTATTTGAAATATGAAAGAAATGTTTTAGTCTGAGCCGGGTATGGTGGTGCACACCTATAATGCCAGGACTAGGGAGGCTGAGGCAGGAGGATCACTGTGAGTTCAAGAGCAGCCTGGGCTACATAGTGAGTTCCAGGTCAGTCTCAACTACATAGTGAAAGCCTGTCTCAACCTCCCCCCCAAAAGAAATGTTTTAGTCTGTAGAGATAAGCCATTGAATAGAACTCCATTTTATCGAACAAAGAACATCAATCAAAGCTTGAGGAAACGCAAGATTATACTGACAGTCACAGGAAAAGGTTTCCTAGTGTTGGAAGAGAGTTACAAATATCAGAAGGAAGAAAATGATAATATATTATGTAATGTTGGTGTATAATAGAGAAATAAATAGGAATTCAGCTAGACATATCTAAAAGACACACACACACACACACACACACACAGTCAGGTAAATCGATGTTACTATTTACACATACTCAATCAGGTACATCTTCAGAGATGATATTCTCCTTTCTTCAACACCGCCAGCCTTTCTTCCGTTTTTCTCTCCCCTTTTTATGTCCTTTCCGCAGTACCAGAAGCCTCACCCTGGGACGGGCTCCCCAAAGGGAAGGTTTGGTATATGATCTAGAAGCGCTAGGTGCGCTGGACGGTATCATCCCTCCACTTCCTGTTAGGAAACTAAGCCTCTCCCTAAAGCCTTTACACTTAGAAGAGCTCCTGCGTTGATATGCTAGCGGCAACTTTGCAAAGTTCACCTTCGCTATCACCGAAAGAGTCATTGTTCACTTTGACGCGTCAGTTTTCTCCTTTAGCTAAAAATAATCATGGGGTAAACTGATGTAAGAAGGAGAAAAACAGCGTCAGTTTGGATCCGGAAGCTTAACTGCTCAAGGAGAATCAGTTGCCGCGTTCTCTCTTAGGTCTGGTTCCCTTCCATACTTCATAACAGCCAAGGAAGTAGGCGGACTCCGACGTGCGGTGCCTCAGAAGACAGCATCACAGTTAGAAATTGCTCCGCACGCTCTCGCTTTCATGGTCCTGCAGGATGATGGGTTTGTCCCGGTCAGAACACAGGCATTGTACTTGTGCTAATCACATTTGAGCGGAATATGTTCTACTTTAGAGAAAAGAAGAAAGTGACCACATACAAGCATAACTTGTGGGGTTATGTACCTGTGCCATGATATTCCGCTGGATTACCTTGCGAGTCTTAAAATTCGGTTGCACAACTGTGCTCTATCCAATGATCCCATAAATAATGTGTGAGCAACTAAAACAGAAAAAACTTGAGACTTTATTGAAAGTGAAAAGAAAATCCCCTGGAAAATGGATATGTCGCGATCACCAAACAAGTATCTTTGGAGATCTGGATCGATCACGCTCCTGATGGAAAGGCTCTCATGTGCAACTCAGGATGAGCGAGCGCCGCTGCGGCTGGTGGCGGATCTGTTAGGAACAGGTGTCGGGCACAGGAAGACATTAATATGTCTCACACCATCTGCCCCTGTAGAATTTTCTGTGTCTGTTTAGCACAACTTGGCCATCCGAAGAACCTCTTCCTTGCGTGCTGGCGTAGTTTGGACCTGACCTGTCCCTAGAAAGTCCATTTGTCACTTAGTCCCTAGCTGGCCGCAGTGGGCAGTGACAGATTCTTCAGGGAGCATGTGGAGCGAGCGTCAGATCACGGGGAGAATGTTCTTCGAAGGGGACATGGGACCTGCCTCTTCCTCTTCCTCCTCTCCTTCCTGTCCCACCAGGAAGGGAGAGGCTTTTCTGTTGCCATGTCCGATCCCCGCCCTCCGCTGTGATGTGCTGCATTGTCACAGGTTAAACGTCCAGCGAGCGATCAAGTCCCCTAAAACTCAGAACTAAACAATGAACATTTCCTCTTTAAAAGCTGATTATCATCGCTTCTCGGCCTTTTGGCTAAGATCAAGTGTAAAAGCTGATTATCAGGCTGGGGATATTTAGCTCAGTGGTTCGGCCTCCTGCCTCACAAATACAAGGACCCAAATTCAACCCCCGCAAGTACAAGGACACAAGTTCCATCCCCCGTACCAAAATAAAATAAAAGCTGGTTATTTTAGGTATGCATTGAGGTAATGAAATGTTAGGAAACAATCCTGGTAAGATCAACAATAGAGGTGATGTTTTTAACTCAATTTGAAAAATCTTACCTTGTAGCCCTCAGTTCCATGAGCGCACCGATTAAATTGTCTTTTCACGACCCTTACCAAACCTTTGGAAGCTGCTGTGTGACAGATCTGCCTTAAACCGAGTCTCTAACAAAAGCCTAATAAATGTTTTATCTGTGCTTTCCCTATTGTGAGACGCGACTTGGCTGAAGGGGTGCTACCCTTTTAGGCTGCGAATGGTGTATTGTGCGTTGCTTGTAAATGTATAATCGTGTTGGTACTTTGGGGGAGTCGCTAATATTCTGAAATGCACAATATAATCATTTTGCTAAATACATAATTTTTGAAAAGCTCGCTGCACATAGATAAAAATACAGTTTAAATATGTTCTTTAATAGGGCTTCTGCACTGTAAGGATTATATAGCAGGAAGATGGCAAGAAATTTTGAATAAAATGTGCAGTTCATTATTTTTGGTGAACACTGATAAAATTTTGAAAAAGATTTGGCATTGTTTTCTATATGGTCTACTTATACCATCAAATCCAATCAAGTCAGTTCGTAATTTTTAAAAACCAACTTGACCCTTATATATTTCATTTTTACAAAGAAAAGAATATGGTTTGGGTAAATGATCAGGAAAAGTAACTCATTTAAATAACGAACAAGTAGAAAGCCAATACATAACATGTGTAATAGAATCATCAAGAAAATCTGAGCTAACCAAAATTGACCTAATTCAAATGAAAATATTAAAATGTAAATGAAAGTCCTTTTAAACACAAAATACTGCAGAAATAAACTTTAATGATACCAAATAGCCACTCCTATGTCTTAGACTGCAGAATTTCCGTTTTCAATGTTGTACTTCGTCTTGAGACACATTACCGGCAATAGTTATGTTAGAGTGAATGAACAGCACTTTATAGCCATAGGAACTGTCCTCCCCATAAGAAGGAAAGGGCATCAGATTCCTTTTAGTCAGTTGCTTTGCTCTCAGACGTTGTTGTATGTGTGGTTTCAGGTTTCAGGATAGAGGGAGTTGAGGACCTTGAGATGATGAATAACTAAGTTAACTGCAAGTGTGCACCCAATGTATGTTAACTTTGGGGGCAAAAGGTCTACCAGGGGTTCTAAGCCATTAGAATATTGACTTAATGCTTGCTTATTTGTCTCCAAATTATTGTTTTAGACATCTTTATATAGACTCTCATGTTAGTATACTTTATGAATCTTTTATTTTAAGTGACAGTACATAATTAAAAATATGCAAAAGTGACACTCAAATAATTTGTGAGTAGCTCAAAATTTTCCAGGTTATTAAACCCATAAGTTCACAAAGGAAATGAGCTGATATTTGTCATTAAAATAACTAAAGCATTGTTTATATTTTATTAGATTTCAAATGAGTTCCTAACCATGGAAAATCTTAGTTCATAAAAAGAGATTAATGAGCTTATTTATAAAATGTAGTGACTATCATCAAAGTTGAGAATGATGTGGATTTTATCAAATGAAAAGAATTACATGATAACAATTTCCCAACTTGTTGACTAAAATTTTTTTCACAAATTACTGCTTACGTTTGATTCACATTAAGGAAACACCAGGGAGCATGAGCATTTTTTTTTTTTCGATTTCCTTGAGTAACTGAAAGAAAAGCTGAGCTATACAGACAGAAATTGACATTATTTGCTTCAGTTTCTCTTGAGGACACAAACTTCCTTATCTTTAGATTGCTAATAGCAGCCATTAGAATTCAATAAAAAATGAAGTAACACTAAAATCTCAGATGTGGTACATGTGAGAAGTGAGTGATTGAACAATACCCATCCAGAGCAACAACTTCAATGCATAATTGCTAGTGCACTGTTACATTAATAATGAATAGAAGATTTATCATGCAAATAAATCCCGATAAAATGGAGCTGCATCTATGAGCGATGATTTCATAGCCTGCCATTTTAAGGCCATTTGCACTAATTGGAAGTTGTTTCAGTGAGTATAAATGCAATGGAAGGAAAAATTGATAACTCACATGTGATTGGTGTCACCAGACCACTGAAACTGTACAAATGGATATTACCAAGACTTTGGTCTTAAATATGCAGGATGGCAAATGAAGTGGAAAAAATTACACTCTTAAAGAAATAACTAAAGCTTATAAAATTAGAAATATAGAGGCACTCTAGTGTCCTATTTCTTGGATCATATAATAGGCTTTTAGCAAAGGACATGAATTTTTGAAAACCATCTCTCTACCCATCACTTCTTTACACATTCTCTCTGAGACTCATAGAGGAGGGTCCTCATGAAAACCAGCAAATTAATGGTACCTCTTCTCAGTTAACTTTCAATGAGATTGTATCATCTAACATCCTGAGAAAGATCTACTAATTCATAGAGCATTATAAATGTTTATACAATCTCTTTCATGAATTTCTCATATATAACATTCACTTTCTTTGGAGTAGTTTCTAATGAAAAAGAAAATCAATTCATGACTTCAGTCTACCGAAAGACAAAGTCACAAGGTTTTAACTTCATATGTGGTTACTGAAACCTTGAAATGCCTTGAAAATTACATAATTGTTACCTGTCTCAATATTTTGTAAAGCAGATTTCAAAAATATGACACAACACATTCTAATTATTAATAAGTATCCAGAAATACCAATGAGGCAAGACAAAAAATAAACATGTTAAAATTAAAAGTATTAAATAAGTAAAATTATTTTGCTTCATTGCACTCTTACATTAAAACACATTTTACTGGGCTATATATTTTGTAATATTCCTTGTATATCAATAGATGTTCAACTTACCTCTCTAAATTAGAAATATTAATAACTGTATTAACCAAAGTTATCGTGTTTGCTGGCTTTGAAACACCATGTACTAGATCGTATCAAAGTGTTCTATCTTCAGTTTATTCCTTTTCCTCAGTAGCTCAAAGAAATCTGAGGCAAAATGTGAAATCGAAGCATATTTTGTTTGTTGTTAAATTGGATTACCAAGAAGTGACAAGGTATGTAGTTTCTACTATAAGTAGCAACAAGTTTCAAAACCAAACCTTTCTGTGGATTTTATTTTTGTTGAGAATAAAACAGACTAACAAAATTGCTTCTGCCATAGATACAATTCTTTTTCAAATTCTACTATCACAGGTACACTTATGGGAAAAAAGGTACAATCTCTGAGGACACAACCTGCATTCATGTGTTGTAACTTCATCCATGAAGTCAATGAAGTCTTGCTTCTTCAGCCCACTGGTTTAGAGCAAAAACACCATTTTTGTTACAAAGTCAAATCACTGCATTGTACTCTGCATTTTACCCTTATTGTGCATAAACATAAAACTAATTATCTCCAATTAAAGTGGGATTTTCATCATTATTGAAAGAAGAAAGCTTGGAAATGCATGACTCACTACAGATATAAAATAATGTTTTATTTTTTACTCCAAAAATATCCCTTGTTTATTTCCCAAATGTTGTCATGGATGGAGGAATGAAAACATGATAGGTATAGAAACATTTCAGTCTGTATGCTGTTTTCAGTTTTAATTGTTATGCAAAATTTTCACCTGTATTGTGTAGTATGTGATGCTTTAAGAGTTAAATATTTATGAAAACTGAATCAGTGTAAACATCTATTACTCAAATATTTATCATTTTTGTGATGAAAACATTCAAATTCCTTTCTTCTAGCTTTGTAAAATATCAGCACATCACCAATATCTATAGTTATCCCACAGTACAAAAGCACACAAACCTCATAGTCCTAATTATGGATTAGTGCCTATTAATCAATATTTCCCCATCCTCCTACAAGTCTTTTGTGAATAAACCTCGTTCTTTTCTTGAAAAAATTGTACTAATACAGATTCCTATTGTGACTTATTTTTTAAACAATCTCTTACCAAGTAAAACTCTTAGCTAAATTTCAGGGGCTCCTACTTCCGACTAATTGTACTATTGAATATATCTGCCTTGTATGTATGGGGCACTGCAGGTTTTCAACTTGTGTTGTTTCTTCAATCTATTTGATAATCTTTCCCCTTTTCCCCAAATCCCCTCCTTTCTAAAGAACCCATCTAAACTGTTATATGTTTTCCTCAGTTTGACTCAGTATGGATGGAAACTCCAGCATGCTCTATGGATTTAACTGTATCAGCTTTGCATAAGGAAATTTTAGAGAGACAATCTTTTTAGGGGAGATTTTCTCAATGTTGATTTATTTATGGAACATTTTGTTGCTTTAAGTGCTTATTGATTGTGCATATTTTGGACCTTAAAATGTTTGATTTCCTGAAATAGTGCCAAATATAGAGCAGTCAACAGATATATTTTCTTAGGTCAAAGAAATTTCCCAAGTCACTCTATAAAGTCAATGAGCATACAAAGCAGCTCACAAATTGAAAATGATATTGAATTTTCAAGTATATTTTTATTTTTATTTATTTCATTTTTTATGAGGCAGGTAGTATTTTTATTGATTATTGCTCTCCATCACCCACATAAAAATGTTGTTTATAAATTATAGCTTATGTTTGCTGCTATCATGAAATCAAATAATGATAAATGCTGGCAGGGCTGTGGGGAGATTGGAACTCTGCCCCACTGCTGGTGGGAGAGCAGACCGGTGAAAACACTGTGGAAAGCAATATGGAGATACCTCAGACAACTAGGTTTGGAAGTCCTATTTGACTCTGCTATCCCCTGCTGGGTATTTTTCCCAAAGAATTAAAGGAATCATACCACAGTGATGTATATTTGCACCCATGTTCATAGCACCACAATTCATGATAGCTAAAACTTGGAAGCAGCCCAATTGGCCATCAACAGGAAACTGGACAAAGAAAATGCATTTTTAAAAATAAAATGGAGTACTACTCAGCCATAAAGAATGAGAAACGAGAGACATTTATAGATAAATGGATGCACATTGAGGTGATATTTTTAAGTGAAATAAAAATGACACATATGTGAAAATACCAAATAGTTTATTGTGAGAAACTGGAAGTGTACATAAGGACTAAAAGATGTAATAGATAACATGAAATAGGAATAAAAGGTGCAAAGGGGAAGGGGAAATAGGAGGGGCAGGGGGAAAGAAAGATGGAAATTTAAATAGTATAAGAAAAAGAAAAATTGGAAACAGTTTTTGTAGATAGGGAGGGATGAGTTGAAGGGAGGGCAGGGAAATGGGGAAAAATAAGAACCAATATAAATTATGTAAAGGTGAAAATTTTTAATGATGAATGTCACTACATTGTAAACCTTAAATGTACCAGTAAAATTAATTAATTAAAAAACCAAAAAATACCCAAAATATTGAAAAATGTTTTCATACAAACAAACCCTATTAAATAAGCTTTGTTTTGTGTTTTTAAAATTTTTACTGGCACATTTTAGATAGCAAAATGATAACATTGATCACAAGAAATTTGTTCCTGTACATGACATACCTTGCTTCCTAATACAAAAGCTATAGTGGATTTCATAAATAGTAAAAACCACAAAGGAGACAAAAAAATTATGGGTCATATAATACTATCAAATTTTTACACAAAAATATTTATACCCAAGATATAGTTATATTTTTGATAATTTACTGTCTAACAGTTAAACAGTGATCTGAACTTGACTACTTCATCATTTTTATGCAAAGAGAGAACAGTCTCCACCCTACCTTCTAAAAGAGGTCCACTGTTGTAAAATGGGAACAAAATAGTAAGATACAGTGAAATCTTTTGATTTATGTGTTTATGTGGTGCATTAGTTTCATCAAGATCTCACAGATGACTCTAGATCAAAGCCCTCCTGTCTTCAAAGGCTCAGCCCAAAACTAACTTCTGCGGAGCTATCTTGTTAAAAATCTCGGCCACTTATAGGACTTTATAAACAAAGCTAAAATGCAGCATCACTGTCTTCTCATCAATTTGGTTCTCTTCCCCCTCTCATCATTTCTCTCTTTCACTTCATTCAGTTCCACTCAGCCGCTACTACACTTTATCCTTCTCCAGAAGATTGGCTGCATAGCTGTCATCAGTATCATTTTCCCCACATCATTCTTTATTTTCCATTCCCAAACAAGGTAGCATTTGAAAGATACAAATTTGTAGTGGTCTCTCATCCATAGCATAGGAAGAGGCAAATGCTGCCACTTTTAGTCTACATGTATAGGGAAAAGACCCTCCTTATACATAAATCCATTGGAAAATTAGGAACTAACATTTTGAGACATTGTCATCACTTTTACTTTCAGCAATTCAAAAATTCTAGATTCAATATATAAGTAGGAAAGAAATCTTCATAAAAGTAAGAAAGGGATGACCTGAGTTCAATCCCCGGTACCAAAAAAAATAAAAGGATGCATTAATTCCTGTGTTATTCACTCACTTTCACAAGTAGTTCATTTTTAAATCACATGCATTTATTTATACAAGTCATCTCTTCAGAATCTGATCATCCAATAAGTTAGCAGTTCAATGAAAAACATATCCAATGGCCCCACCTCTAATGTCTTACAGATTGGGGCCCACACAGCCTCTCATTTTGGTTGTCTGCATGTACAGAATACAGTTTTCCTTGTCTAACTTTCCACACTCCTGAAATCTTTGACTTCCTACACTCTTCAGTCTTCTTTCCCACAGTTTCATGCACTATTCTTTCACAGGTCCTTGCCTGATTTTGAGGGCCTTCCTTTGAAATAAGACTGAAAGATTTTATGACAACATAATTTTTGCACTCCACAAGCTTATAAAACCAGCACCACATGGATGGTAACCTGGCCCCCTTGGATCATAGCTGCAGAGAATTCTTAGTGCCTGAATGGCTGAGCACTGTAAATGGAAGCCCTAAGAAGTAATTCTCTAAAGGGGCCACTTTAGAGCAGGTGGCCCAGATTCTCTCTCCCCAATGGAGAGTTTTATTTTTATACCCAAGTTTGGGAAGAATAGGATCATGATTCCTGAGATCCTTTCAAACCATCTTTCTTATTGTCCTGAAGCAAAGCTCTTAGCTTCTTTTTAATGTTATTCTTTTCAGTTTTGATGCTCTCCATGGCCTTAACTTTTCAGGTCCTTCCATTCTGATGAAACATCACTTTTTCACATCTCGTTTTTGGCTCTTCCTTCTCATTGTTTGTCTGACTAAAAGCAGCCAACTTTGCCCACAACACAGCCTAAAACTTTAGCCTACTCAGAAATTTCTTTTGGCAGATTAATTACTCTATTATCTTTACACTCAGTCTCTGGCAAAGTCTCAGGACATGGATAAAATAAAGACAGACATTCTTCCAGGGTTTGAAACATGGGCCTCTAGACCAGCTGCAAATGGAATCTTCCCACTTCCCAAATGACACCTCTGACTGACATTTACTATCCATTTCATATCAACGTTGTGACCTTCAGAGCTCCGACCAGCATCTCCCAACAATTGCTGCTTACTCTTTCTAGCTGGCATCTCCAGAACTTTCCAACATCCTCCACTGAACCCATTTCAAAGACTTATGAAATACATGGTCAGGTAGAGTCACTGCAATAATATCACCTCTCTGCTACCAATTCTTTGCATTAGTCAGATTCCTCGGAGCTGACACATAACACACAATACCAAAAAATATAAAGGAGAAGTTTAATTTCTCAAGTTCTCTCTCCATGATCCAAGGCAGAATCATCCCTGGAAAAAGGAATGGTGGAGCAAGGCTGCCTAGCTCCTGGAGGCCTGAAAGCACAGCACAGGAGTGCCTGAGAAGACTGTGTGAGGGACCAGATTCAGTCCCCAAGGCAATGTGTTCACGACCCACACAAAACCTTGAAGGGTGCTCCATCCCCCAGCCTCCCAGTCTCCAAAAGTCAATCAAGTTGAAATTCTACCCTAACCACTGCACCATTTGACAGTCTCCTCACAGACCAAAGAAGGGGCTATATAAGATTCTAAAATTTCCACTGTGAATCTTACACAATCTTGGCTGCTGTAGCTATTCCTCCCTGCTCTTAAGAATTTTATTATATCCCTTGCTTTTCACAACCCTCTTATGACCCTCAAATGGCCAAATTGACAACTAAGAAGCCAAAACAATTCATCCCTCTTTCCAAAACAGATTTTGACCAATATCCCCCAAAGGAATAGAACTTTTTCTCTCATCTCAATGTTCATATCCTGTCTTTGGAGCTGTGTTCTTAAACAGTGAACTACGTAGCCTCCTATCTAATATTCCCTTCCATTCTTGATATATGTATTGCTCCTGTCATGCTCACAAACGCAGAGTTCTGCAAATAAGACAAGCTAAACACAAACAACCAATTCTTAGATTTGCATGAACTCAGTTAGGGATCTGTCTTACTTGCTTTCTTGTTGCTGATACATAGTACCCAACAACCATGGCTCCAAGGGACACAGGTTCATTTTGGCTCATAGTTTGTGGATTTCAACCAGTCGTTGGCTGATTGCAAGACCTGGCACATTGGCAGTGGACAAGGAAGAGGAGAAACGTCCTTCCTGTTTACTAACGCCTCCCACCGAGCTTCACCTCCCAAATTTGCACCACGACGTCCAAAATGGAAGAACCCACTGATGAGGATCACACCTCCATGATCCGATCTCTTCCCCCACACCCAGCCTATGAGCACAAGGAGCATCAGGAACATCTAGATATAAACCATGAGAAGATCATAATTGCCTTCTTAATTTCTCCCCTGTGGTACTATATATTCTTTCTGAAATTCTCCAAGTTTCAGAAAGTTTTATAATGCTTTTAACATTGTGTAGTAAGAATTTATCATTGAACATTTCTATTTTTTCATAGTCACTGAAAGTATTTTGTGTACCTTATGTTTGCATCTATATGTTTCAACAGAAACTCTTTATATATGTTAATATATGAACTAAATTAAAATATTTCTTCATTATGTTAAGCAGCTTCCATAATTACCTACTTAGTGGATCAGTAATATAAATATATTCTACACAGAAACAGATTGCTTCATGTACTTGTTTTCAATTATGAAATTCTCTGAAATTTTCATTATTGCAAGAAAATGTAATTTAGAAATTGGATTTTATGAAAGCATAATGTAAAAGAGTTCTATTTGTAGTATTTCTATGAACATTCAAATGTGTGAAGAGAGAAAAATGAATTAACATGGAAATCTTGAAACAAAAATATTTATGAATCATAATTCAGTAGATTTCCTGAGGTGTGCGTAAATGGTATTTTACATCTATAGCAATAATTGTTCTACATTAAAATTAAATATGTTATATATATTCACAATATGTTGTCAGCAGTAACAATAAAAATATATAATAAATAAGAATGGTTGTTAATGCAAGAAGAAATTTAAGACACATTTAGAAATGTTTTTCCCACTTAATCATGTGTACTGCATGTACACATATGTCTAACAAACTGCTGTTGAACATTTTCTGTCTATAAACACTGCACTAATGTTGGAGTTATGGAAATCATCCCAGGTCCTTTGATGCAGTCTCACAGCCTTTGGGAGAAACAAATGATTTCAAAAAATAATTTCAGTAATATAAATTTGTAATTAATATAAAAAAGAAAGCAATAGGAGAATAAAAGAAAATTAGTCATTATTACATATTTTAAAAGCCACCGAAAGTGGATGTTGATCAATCAGTATGAATATAGAGCTAAATCTATGCCCCTTCCTCATTTTCAATAGCTTCTATACACATTTACTTTTCATAGATATATCAAATTTAGTACACTTACTGTCTCGTTCACTTCTTGCTTTGTTTGTACTGCCCCCTCTGCTTGGAATACCCTTTCAAATTTCCATTTTCCCTCACTGTAGTTGATATATATATATATATATATTTTTTTTTTTTTTCTTCCCTCAACTTTTCACAATACATCCTGTGCTCGCATTATTTTTTCATTCTTCTCATATCTTTTCCATAGTTCTACAATTATATACTTATGCAGTGACTTTCCCTAAAACTTCGTGAAGTAGCCACCACATTTTCATCATTTTTCTTCCTTCCAATCCTCATATGGTGATTCAAATCTGGATATAGTTTAATAACTCTTCAGTAGAGAAAGAACAGAATGGCTGCAAACATTTACAAGACAAATGAATAGGGCCTGTGATTTTTCAGACAAAGAGTAAAACCTGCAGTGCACAAGACAAATAACTCACTGTAATTCAGCAAATTCCAAATAAGAGGTCAGAAGCAGAAAAGACTCAGAGAAGAGGTGGTGTTGTGCTCAACTGTGACGGATCTCATGTCTGTTCCAAGACAACTGATCAACCGCTACAGACATACCTCAGAAGGGCAAGACCATCAGAGGAAAGTGTTTATCACATAGATCTGTGTTCTCCAGAGGCAACCATGGCAGTGTGGTTGAAGAACACTGTCTAAGATTGAGAACAACTGGAAATATAAGTTCATTGCAAAAGTTTAACAACAAAGGACCAACTTGGCAGAAAGATTCTTAGAAGATGAGATTTGTAGGAAGTATGGGGGACTCAGATTACAGGATTTGAAGTGTCATTCATTTTATTGAAATGATATGGCTTTCTTCACCTAGTAATTCAAATTGAATATTTTAGACCATTAATGTGTATTTTGTTAATTAATAAACACAGGAAGTATATCAATAGGTAGCCTAGCTAGTATATGCAGAGACAAAATAATACGGTAGTTCTCTGAAGCCATAACATTCTCTTTACATCAGGCTTATTTTTCTGAAAGGAGGTGATTACTAGTGTAATATGGGTTTCTTGGGTTATAGTAACTTTCATGAGTACACTTTCTGATAAATAAGACTCATTTGTATTGTAACTTTAAAATATTTAAAAGCTTTATTTTATATGATTTATGATGTAATTATTCCAATATAGATAGATGTTTGTTTATGGTCGTAATTATACTCAATATTTTGTTGGAAAAATAATTGACTTTTGAACGATTACACTAAACTTTGTACCTGTGCATTTAGAGCGTGGATCATAATAGGTATTTAATGAGTGTTTGTTAAATGACTAAAAAGCATACAAAGATTTGAATAAAAAGCAAAAAAAGGAGAAAAAGATGTGTTTAGTTTTTATTTTTAGAAAAATAAATTGAAATAATATTGACAATTCTCTCTTTATTTATTTATTTATTTATTTGGCACCAGGGATTGAACTCTGTCCTTGCACTTGCAAGGTAGGCAGCAGTACCACTGAACTAAATCCCCGGCATGACAATGCTCTTTAAACAGTATCTTAAATATTTGCCAGCAAAAAATAAAATATTGTAAATTTTGTGCCTTCTATTTTTTTAGGTCATGATTTTTCTCAATACTTTTAAAATTAAGAAAAGAAGTTATAGTGATTATCAGTGTTGGGTGCTACAATGCTTAAAATTTTCACTGGTTAAATTAATCACACAAATGATGTATTTTAATTTCATATTATGATATATTCACTTGTCTTTATTCATCAAATAATAATCTGAGTCCCAAGTAAATGTAAGAAAGTGTGTTTACTTCCTCAAGTGAAGATAGAGAATTTCAATACAGCGATCTTGTAAGGTGAGTGTGTGAAATATAGTACTAGACCCACTTAATAAGGACCAAAACAATTTGACCTTTAAAACCGAGAATAGGCAAATATAATTTAAACAGCATTCAGTGCTTAAACAAATTTGCCTGTGGTATATGCAAAAAAGAAAGTGTAGTACATAAATACAGATTTATATAGACATCCATAAATACATACACAGTCACACATACACATATGCACACATATTTATAGCTTTTCCCATCATTATGGCTACAGTCATAAGTGAAGTCAATTATTATTATTATTTTTTTTGTACCAGGAACCGAACTTGGGACCTTGTGCCTATGAGACAGGCATGGTGCCGCTGATCTAAATACTCAGCCCTAAAGTTAATTATTTCTATGTCTGCTGGGAGAAAATAATTGGAGGTCATAATCAGCACTTGCAGATGTAAACACAATGAATAAGAAACTTATTGGATGCAAATATCATTGCAGAAAGTATGGGGATAACAGATGACAGCAGCATCTGCAGGAATAATTTCTCCCAAAATTTCCCCAGCCGTGTTCTCCTGGTCACTCATATTTTCTCCTACCAAATTGATTAAGTAAGTTTCCCCAGGACACATGAATATCTTGAAGTGAAATAAATAGGACACGTGTGTGAATACCAAATAATTTCTCTCATGTGAGAAACTGAAAGTGTAAATCAGCATCAAAGTGCAAAACAGATAATGTGAAACAGGAAGCAAAGGTCCTAAGGGGAAGAGGAATTGGGCGGGGTCAGGGAAAGAAAAAATGGAAAGGGACAAATATGAGAAAAGGAGAAAATGGAAACAAAGTCTTTGTAAATAGGAAGGGGTGGAGGGTTGAAGGGAGGGCAGGGGAGTGGGAAAAAAATAAGAACCAAAATATATCATGTAAAAGTACAAATTCCCTATGATAAATGTCAAAATATTGTACACCTAAAAGGTGCCAAAAAGCTTAATGATTAAACAAAAAATTTCTGAAATTATATCAAGGTAAAGAAATGTAAGGAAGAAAGAAAAACCATGTAATTTTGACATTTTTAAGTGAACTCTGATTTTAAAATGACCATTTATAAAACTAAACTCAAGTGCTTTTATACCTCTGTATACACGTCTATCTATCCAAATCTATCTTATTTTTCTACTCAAATTACTTAATCAATACTCAAATAATTCTTTCTATTTTGAGATCATTAAACACCAGTTCTTTAAACTTAATGATAAGACAATTCATAAAAATGAACAATTTCTTCTAATATTACATCTTTTACATTTTGGAATAACACATTTAAATTTATTAGAGCTCAACACTTTTTCATAACTATACGTTTTAAAATTATATATATGTTATAATAAAATATGTATATTTAAAGTTCTCTCTACCAACACACACAAGTGAAGAAACAAGAAAGCATATCTAACAGGGTAGGACAAAGAGAAAGAGAAAGAGAGAAAAGAGATGTGAGTCAAAACGTGAAGAAATTGAAACAATACGGAATGTAGGCATTTTGATCATGGAGTGGATTTGAGACCCAATCTTTTCATTTCACTTAAAAGAGAAAACCATAGTATTAGGTTGCACATACAATAGTAATGATAATAACTGGGGGGAAGACTAGACAAAATCTAACCTAGATTTCAATTCTATTAGCAGAGGTCATTTAAATTGTATACTTTTTTCTTTCTATCTCTCATTTGGTTATGATGAAAAACATGACAATGTGATCAAATAGCAATATAACTGACAGCTTATTTATCAGAACTATATGGCCTCTTTAAAGATATATACATAACACTTTTGTATTGATAATAATTTTTCCAATATTCATTTGCCATACTACATGAAATTCACATAATATGAATCAATGTTGAATCTAAAATATTCACTACTCTCTGAAGAATAACACCCCTTATATGCATATGGTGATTATTGAATTTATTTTTCTAAAACTGACTTGACTTCCAGGTTTAGGAACATATGAGAATATTCAGGATATTTTAAATATGCAACAGCAAACAACATGTATCTTTTTAAAGGAGTGTGAAGAAAAATGAGATTGCTTCATCAGATAATAACCACCTTAGTTTCTGAGGCAGTAGTGTCAAAGTGTATACAGCCCCTCACAGACACAGAATCGACTGTATGTGACAGATCCCACACTTGAGGGAAATCTAGTCACACTGTCAAGGAAGAAGTTCAAAATTCCATGAGAAGTTTTTCTATTTAGCCATAAAAAATGATCTGGGAATGGAGACTCCAAGGATCTTATTAGCGAATATCATAACGACTAATATTTTCTTCCTCCAGACCATGCAACAGGTTCTGTAAAAATCACTATAATTGCAACAGTACTATGTCATAGAAGTTGATATAATTATGTCTCATTTTATGGTCTAGAAGCTGAGGCTCATAGAGATGACTTGACTGGCTCACAACCCATAGTTGATGTCTTAAAATCCGGACATGAATTCAGACCTTGGTCTACTTAACTATTATGTTAACTTTCTATTAATGTACGATGTTTAAATTTATCCTCCAAACACTTTTCAATAAGGTCCTCACAATATTCAGAAGAATGAAACAATGTAGATGTTATGGTTTGGACCCAGAATGTTCCCCAAACTCTTATGAGGTCAGGGTGTTTGGAAGGCAACTGATCACCGGGGTCCTACAGTCTTCATGGATGCCTCCACCCATGGGCTCAGCAGCCTAGCATGTGGTCAGGAAATGGGACCTGTTTGGAGGGCAGTCACTGGGGGTGACCTGGAAGGGAAATGTCTTCCCTCAGTTATCTCTCACTGTCGGCTTCCTGACCCCCATGACCTCAGCCATGAGCGCTTTCCTTCCCATGATCCTCTGCTTCACCTTTTCTACCTTGGAGCCTGCTAACTGTGGAGTAAGAACTCGGGCCAAGACAAACAACTACCCCTGAAGATTATTGGAGAAATGCACACCTTTATAAGTGGTTATTCTTAGGTTTTACTCATATTTTCTCCATCTCTTTACTCATTCAATAAACACTCAAAGGATTCACAGCTATCTCATTTTCTCTGCGAAAACAAGATAACGCAGAAATATACACGTAGACATAAACCCCAATAATTTTATTTTATTCTAATAGAAATAATTCAATTATGTGCATTTAAATTCAAATGACTATATCACTTATAATAAACATTCACATTCTTACATATTCCTTGAAACACAAAATTCTCATAAGAAACTTTTTCCCCAAATATGAAATAATATATGGCAAAATGGAACCTTTAGAGAAAGGATTACTAACCACTTTCAAACCATGAGTAAATAGCCTAACAAGTCAGTAAGTTAAATATACAGTTACAGAAAATTCTCAAGCTATAAAATATTTTCTATTTTATTAGTACTTTTTCACTCGCAATACGGATTGAGTTAACCAGATTTCTCTAGCAGAAATGCCAAACCAGTAGCGAGATAAAAAATGCCAGCTCTCTAAGACTAAATTATTCAATGGGGAAGTAAAAAAGTAAACAGAGGGATGGAGAGGTAGCACCCAGTGGTACCGTGCTTCCTAGCAGGCACAAGACACCGGTGTATAATTTTAATGTAATGATTATTTAATCTTTGCAAAACAAAGAAATGAACAAGAACCCAAATAAGTAAAAGGCAGAAGCTAATTTCAGCAAATATATTGTAAATAAAATAAAATGAATTAAGCAGAGAAAATAAACGACGTTTGGTATATAAGTGCATGCCATCCCTGGAGGCAGGCCATGTTTTGTTCAGGGACTGTATTCGTTATGCCTCCGACTGAGTTGAAAGACTGATTAAAATGCCTCTGATAGTCAGCAAGAATAAGAAAGAAAGAAATCTTTTATAGGCACCTTTGGAAACGTTATCCTCTCACACCTCACTAGAACAAACAACCTCCTAATCTGCACCTCTCTCAAATCATCTAGCCATGACCAACCTTCGTAAACTGCTTTTTCCAAAGTGTCTGTCTCAAAATGATCTTGGCTGGCAGAGGAATGCTAGGGTCTGATACTTCTGTGAAACAATACTTTATCCATCTTCATCCTAGACTCATGAATTGGATGAGATCAGGTTCATTTAGGAAAAAATAACTGTGTATGTCTGCACAGCAACACTTCCACAAACATCGACTACCAAGTCCCTGCCTTGCAAATCTGCTAGGATTGTCTTGGATTTGAAGACATTAACAGGATAATGTAATAGCTCAACAAATGACAGTAAAATGTAAAGTACTGATGTTTGGAAGGAAAGACTTGAAAATTAAAGTTAGTAAGTGGGAGTAAATGCCCCAGCATCAATTATTTTGTTAAAAATGTTTTGGTGTCCTCTCTCTCTCTATATATATTTTTTTCTTTCTTTCCTTAACTTAAGCAGCTGCTGTTTTATTGGAACTCATAATCTTAAGTTGCAAATAAAATAGGTTAAACAATGAATACACTCAATGACTTCCAAAGTTATTAATAAGAAATACTCACTTTATACACAAGGTTAAAATAACAGCTTCATTAAATGATTGTTTATTCATAAAATAAATAAATCTGAATCAAGAGGATTGCAACCTTGAGCCCCTGAGTAACAAGGCAATGTGACAAGATCTTGTTTCAAAATAATACTAAAAGAGGCCTAAGAATATAGCTCAGTGCAAAGGCCCTGGGTTTAATTTCAAGGACGTCTCCCCAAAAGAATAAATACATATATACATATGTATTGTGATGCTTCCAGTTTTCTTTACAATAATTTTGTTTAGCTTTTGCGTGACTATGGTTCACAATTTTCACTCACAGTACAGAATATTTTTTAAAAATCACTCCTCATACCAAACTCAAAGCAACATGAGTTCAAGTTCCTTTTTTAGCAGTGTTAGAAAATAATTGTTAATTTAACTTATAAAACATAAGTACATATTTTAACAATCTATTCTCAATGCAAGTCAAAGAGCTTGCCTAATAAAAACACATTATCTTCTGGTCAGTCTAATTCAAAACAGGACCTAGGTCAGTAAACAAATGACAACATCTCGGTGTAACAGATGGATTTGAAATACTAAAGAGGTTTTCTCAGTAATAACACGTTGTTTGTAAAACATAACAAAGACTTATCGTTTCAAACTGGTGATAGCACAATTTCATAAACAAGAATAGATTTTAGTATGCTGACGTTTCTAAATCTTTTCTTGTATTCTTATTCACCTTTACAAGATTTATTAACTTTAGCAATAGTCTTTAACTGGAACACAGAAAGCAAATGTTTTTCCTTCCATACAGCAAATAGAATGTTTCCTTGTGTCTGTATGAGATTTAGTAAGACTATACAGCAAGGATTGAAATCAAGTCTGCTTCGTTTCCTTCTATGCCAGAGATGCACGTGGTCTAGGAATGGGACTTAGCCTAAATTTCACACTGCTTATTTCCTTGTACTTTAAAACACAGAATATTTTTGTAGCATATTTAATTAAATTTTCATCAGGATATCCATGAAATAATCAGATATTGTTTTTAAGAACCTCTTTAAAATATTATTGCATATTTCTGAAAGTTATTTTCTTCTGAATTATGCACCCAGACTTTCACGATAATCAGTTTTTCAGTCAAAAACCATAAATTATTTACCTTAAGTCTTTGAGTTCAGAATGTATAATGAAATTCTTTAAAATATTAAGATTCAGTTCATCTATATGTTAGTTTTATTGGATGAATTTTTTATATAGGAAACTAAATTTAAATTATGATTATTTGTTCTCAGAATTTTGTTTTCTTCCAGATATAGGAAAATAATTTTATCATTTTTGGAGAACTCATACTCTAAAAATAAGAGAAGGAAGAAAAAGATGCCTGAATTACAATACCAAATCAACCTGTTAGTATCTATGTGATTTTGTCTTTTTCTTTATCATAGAAATTCTATTAATGCATATGTAAAGTGTTTGTAATAATTCAAACTTTTAGGGTTAAAGGACAACAATGTGCCTTCTACAGAAATGCTCAGTGTTGATTCCCTTTCCCTTATAATGTAGCTTTATTGGTAAAATAAGTTGCTTGTATTATTTTCCTGTGTTCCCTCTTTGCATTTTAATAACTTCTCTGATCTTATTACTCATTCTTGACAGCTATTGCAATTACATAATGAAAACCATTTAATCAGTTCACATAATCATCCAGATGGTTTTTCTACAAATTGCTGAGAAAATGTGACTGGATTTGACTTGATAGTTTGTTACGACAAAGAACAAAACTCTTCAGAACACATTCAGAATCTGGATGTTGTTGATTTTATATATTTATTATCTGGGAATTCAGAGACAAAATGGCCTGACCCAGAGGTTAAACAGTTCTGTTTGAAGACTTGTTCTGATAATGATTCCCCCACAATCTGGCCAGAATTCGTAAGCTGGTTTTCATTCCTTTGCTGTCTATTCAAATCTCACATTTATTCCAGTCTAGATAATAACAAAGAGGATTTCTCTGCAGAGGTTTAGAAGAAACAATTTTGAAAAAGGAGAAGTAGAAGGGTCCCTCTCAATGAGTTGATCTCAGATGGAAATCTGCCCTTCTGTTTACTACCACCCCAGTTTTCTGATGGGAGATTAGTAATAAAAACAGAAAGGAAAAACATAAAGATCATTAAAAGTTTTGAATTTTTTCTTAAGAATACAAAATTTATAAATAAGATTGAGATTAAGGGTTATAAATTACATTTTTCCCCAATAAGTTTATTGGTATGTTTTAGGTATAAAGTACAGTTATACTCATCATTGGGATCTTGTACCTTTATATGACTTATCTTAGTTCTCATTTTTTCCCCATTCCCTTGTCCTCCCTTCACACCCTCCACTTTTTCCTGTTTACGAAGACTTTGTTTCCCTTTTTTTCTTGTCTCATATGTTTTCTTTTCCCTACTCTTACC
This sequence comes from Fukomys damarensis, assembly GCF_012274545.1. Classification (NCBI taxonomy): domain Eukaryota; kingdom Metazoa; phylum Chordata; class Mammalia; order Rodentia; family Bathyergidae; genus Fukomys; species Fukomys damarensis. Next base: position 7,765,797 of record NW_022900928.1, read on the forward strand.
CATACCACTTTCACTACACCTTTAGAACTTCCTATTATATCAATTATGCATTTTGATTCTCATTTACACTTTTAGTTTTTCATGTCAGAGAAACTATTCAATATTTACATATGTATCCTATTAATTTCACTTAAGAGTATGGCCTCAATGTACATCCACTTAGCTATAAACATCTCTGGCTTTTCATTCTTTATGGCTGAGTAGTACTCCATTTTATTTTTTAAAATACATCTTCTTTATCCAGTCACCATTTGATGGACAATTGGGCTGTTTCCAAGTTTTAGCTATTACAAACTGTGCTGCTATAAACATGGGTGAACATATATGACTGTGGTATTATTTTTTTAAATTCTTTTGGGGAGATAGCCAGCAGAGGAATACCTGGGTCAAATGGGACTTCTACTTCTAGTTCTCTGAGGTTATCTTGATATTGATTTTTCAGATTCATTCCCGGAAGTAACATTACCATAGTTCAAGATGAAGACATTTTAGGTGCCGAGGAAGTAAGTTTGGAAAAGTTCTGGCTTTTCAGAAAGAATCTCAATCAGGAGCTCTTTGCCTTTTACAAGTTTTCTTCCATGCAAGGAGGACAGCAATTAATTGGAGATCATGACATCATTGCTAATACACTGAGCAGGGCTGGTCAAAAAGCTATGAGTAGGCTGGGTCCCCAATGTCAGTGTGAGCCATTGCTTCTGGCAGCTGCCTACTTCCTGACGTTTAGTCCTATGAGAGCAGAGGTACCTGGTTCTTCTAGATCACAGTAACTGATTTCTAATGAACTGTTACTGAAATAAAGTTTGATCACAGAATCCAAATATGCATTAGAACCATTTCCTAATGAGGAGAAGGCAGGCAGGGAAGTAGTGTCTAATCCTTCCTCTGTGTGCTGAGCCAGACTGGATATAATGGTAGGCAAGTAAGAAGACTAATGAACAGTTGTTCTATACTGAGACAGCTCGAACTAGCTAATGAGAGCTTATGTTAAATTATGTAAATTGGTAGTTAAATAGAATATTTATTAAAATATACTTCACAGCATTATATTTGAAAGGTTCCAAATGCATCACTTCCTGATATTTTACCATACTCTCCTTCTATCTGTAGGGATTACTTACATCCACTGTATCTGTTAGTCCCTTTCTTGTCATTGGGCTGAAATACCTGACACTACAACCTCATGGAAAAGAGGTTGTTTTGGTGATGGAGACCATGCACTGGCCCACATTAGCTTGCCTGGAAAGTCACAGTTGGTGTGCGGGATTCTGGGAACAACAGGAAAGGTTGAGGGAAATTAGAATTTAAATTTTAAAATATTGATGAGGCACATTAATGAACCTGCTAAAAATTGGATATTCTTGCCTAAATCTAAAACAAAACAAAACAAAACAAAAACCCTGCTAACATACAAATGGAAATTGAGGATTTATTGGTATAGGATAGTCATTGAAATGTTAAGAATTAATGCATCATTCAGAGAGAGAGAGAGTGAGAGTAGCAAGGGAAAAAATTAAGTGATCCTGGGAAACATGTCCATAAAGCATTAACAATTACATAATCAATAGAGAAATGGAGAGCTTGTGGCTGGGGATGCATCCGAGAGTAAAACATTTCCCTAAAAAACAAAAACAAAAACAAAAACAGATACCAATAAAGAAATAAAAGGAAAAAACACTGAGGAAAAGTAAAAATCAGTGTTGTGTGAGCCACACAAAAATTATATTTCTCTAATGACAAGATAAAAATGGCACTAATATATATATATATATATATACACGTCATTAAATGAATATTTAATTTGAAAATATGAATATGGTAATGTTTTATTGTTAACATTCCATGCATGCAATATGACATTCTCTAATTTAATTTTATTTATTTTATTTTTTTCTCATTGAGGTTATTGATACATTTTAGGTATACAGTACAGTTACATTCATCATTGGGATCTTGTACCTTTACATGACAGGTCTTGGTTCTCATTTTTTCCCCTTGTCCCTGCCCTCCCTTCAGCCCCTCCTCCCCTCCCCATTTATAAACACTTTATTTCCATTTTTTCATTTTCTCATATTTTTTTCTTTTCCCTCATTTCCTTTCTCCCACCCTTCCCACTTTCCATACACCTTTAGCCCTTTTCTTCCTATTTCACATTGTCAATTATCTCATTAGGATCTTATGTACTAATACAGGTACACACATGGTGAGGATGTAACTACCGTCATGCAAACAAACTACCTATCATTTCACATGCTAACTTCTTTTGTGTGCACTAAGAGCCTCTACAGTGTACTTTCTTAAAGGAACTCCAGGGTCTCATATGATATTATTTTCTGCAGCCTGCACACCTTGCACCGTCTGTACACTTATTAACCTACAGGCTGCAACTTTGTGCATGGTCACCTACATCTTTCCATTCCGCCCATTCCTCAGACCCTGAAACCAACTTCCTACTGTTTCTGTGTAATTTCCTCTTTTCTTTTCTAGGTTCCACACATCAGAGAGTTTGTCTTCTTTCTTGCTGTGCCTGGTCTATTCCACTCAGCATGATTTCCTCTCTGCTTGTCTATCTTGCTCCCACTGATAGATCTACTTTTCTGGAAGGTAAGTAGTGTCTCATTGGACATCTATTTATAGAGACACAGGAACATCAATTGTATATGTGGCATTTATAAGACAATTTTTATTTATTTACATATTAATAAATACATTATTTTCCTCTTTTCCTATTATAAATAATGCTACAGTGAACAGATATTACTGCAGTCTCCCGAGAACTGTTGAACGCATTTCCTCTGAATATGTACTCAGAGGGATGTCTCCTGGTTCACACAGCAATTCCATTTTTAATTTTTTTGAGGAATATTCTATATTGTTTTTGCAATATCATATGTCATATATTTTAATATAATAAATCCCTATGTAGAAACCTCCCCCAGTATTTTCCACTGTCCAACTAAAGAAAAAAACAGAAAATTGCTAACTATATTTTTAAATGAACTCCCTTTACCTGGCTGCAATCTCTAGAAAGGCATTACCTGAAACTCTTGAAAACTGAAAGTGAGATAAATGAATGAATAATAGCTAAAGAACTAATCTTATTTAAAGCCAAGGCAGATAATTAAAGTTCCTTATCTGACTTAAGAATTCTTACACACAATGGCTTTCCTTTGGGAACACACAATGTATTTAGAAGCTAAAAAAAAAAAAAAAAAAAAAAACA
>NW_022900928.1:7769149-7781652 GCF_012274545.1 Fukomys damarensis
AAAAAAAAAAAAAAAAAAAAAAAACACCATTTTTGTTAGTCGTTTGCAGAAAAATAGTAAAAGGAATATTGGATTTTGAGACAAAGTCTCTGAAATACAACTTAGATTAAAGTCTTCACATGCTTGAAGTTTCAGTGAATTAAAAGGAAATATCTACTTTACAGTCCTTACGAATATTTTGTTATGTAACTGAACTCGTCAGGAACGATGATTTTGTGGTACAATTTTTGCATTTCAGGAAAGATGCAGTCTTTTATTTGTAGACATTAATGCTCTCCTAATGAACAGTTTTTATTAATTATGTACAATGGCATCATGATATGAAATTTAACCTTTCAGCATCTGAAGTTTTTGGCTTAAAGCATTTACTATATTATTTATTCTAAAAAAGAATACAACAGTAAGAAGATTAATCTGTTTATAAAATTCATTTTTCTGAAAATAAAAGGTCAAAGTAGCTTTTATCAAGGATGTTTGTAACCCTTTACTTTGACAATTATTTTCTATAATCTTTTAAAAAGCTTACAGGGATATTAGAAAGAGCTCAATTCTTCAAGTTTTCCACACACAACAGGGACCGGAAGATCTCGGTAAGTTCAGTTCCAGTTCCCATGGTCTGTGAGAATCCGTTTCTCTGAAGCCCCCTGGAAATTCTTATTCTGCTGTGTATCAGAAGCTGCACGGAGCCCTAAGGACTGCCTGATTTAAGGCAGTAGTTCTCAATCTTAGCTAGACCTTAGGCAAGGGATTGTTTTTCTTTTTCTTTATTTTAATTTGAACCTCAGGTGCACAGAATTAAATTCAAAGTAACCAGAGCTGGTGATTTAGCGCAGTGGTTCTGCCAACTTTCTTGTAAGCACAAGGTCCTGAGTTTGATCCCTGGTACCAATAAATAAATAAATTAATTAATTAATTAAAAGTAACCTCTTTTGCAAGACATGATCATGTCACCAAACCAATATTGGCTAATTTTTCCTGTTCAATTCTTTCCTCAATTCACTATAAAACCCCAGGAATAAATGCTACTTGTTATTCACAACTACTGGTGTGTCATTTCCTTTATCCAAGCTCCTCTACTTGTCAAATAAAACCATCATTTTGAAGTTTATGTTTACACTCCTTTGCAGTTATTTTCTTTTTATAACCGCAAACACACTTTCTTTTTTACGGCTCTGTAACTTTGCATCTGGGACTATCACACAATGTAGTCATTACTTCTACTGTCAATATGTGTGTTGTTTAGCTTACAGTTTTGCTATTAAGATAATGCTGCTATGAATATTATTGAATTTATCTGTGCACATATTTCTGCAAAGCACAATACAGAATCCTAATACATAGGGTCTTTCAACTTTACAACATAGTACCAAACTGTTTTCCAAAGTGGGTGGTGAAGTTATACTGCCAATAAAAATGTATACAAACTAAGTTAGAGCAAAACTTCTGCAACACTTACTTTTACAGACTATTTAATATGACATTAAGATTAGATAATTATATTCCATAATTAAAAACTGACTCTCATATTGGTCTCAATTGATATTTCCATAATTTCTAGGGAGATGGACTATCTCATTCAGTTACGTATGCTTTACAAAACGCCTATATGTATAATTTTATATGCACTTAAAGTATTTGTTTATTTAGCTCCTGCTCTGTATATGATAGATTTACAAATATTTAATTCCAATTTGGCTGTATAGCTTCGTAAAGTGCCCTTTGAGGAATACAGCTCTTAGCTTTAATGCAATCAAATTAAAAATTCATTTTATTAGAACATGTTCCATTTTATTTAAGATATGCTTTACTGGTCCCTCTAAATTTTCATATAAATATGTCAAGGCTGCCACAAACACTGTCGACATTTTTATTAAAAAGCATTTCATCTTTAGGAAGACTCGGTGCTAACAATTGCATCAGTAAGGCTAAGCTAGGTTTTAGTGCCAGAATATGGGTGCTAACTGACACAAAAAGTTATTTCTCTATCCCGGGCTTACAGACCTGTTCAGGGCCACTGACATCTGCCAACCACTGTGGATGAATTCCGCTCTTCATTTGTCCATTGTCACTTCAGTCCCAAAGCAGGGTTTCAATATTTACTGGAGCAGAGCAAATAATGAAAAGGGAATAGAAATCGAGCACAGGGACATAAACATTTGTTCCCCCTAATTGTACATGTAACCTCCTCCATTCTGAAGCGTCTTGCCAAATGTACTTACCGACTTCAAAATGAGGTGGGGAAAGTAGTATTCTGCAAATCTAGGAACTGAGAGACAAAAGGAAGCCTTTTTAAATTAATTTTATTGGTACATTTAAGATATACAATGCAGTGACATTCATCATTGGAAATTTGCACCTTTACATGATCCATCTTGGTTCTTTTTTTTCCCCCATTCCCCTGCCCTCCCTTCAACCCCTCTACCCTTCCTATTTATAAAATCTTTGTTTCCAGTTTTTCTTTTTCTCATATTAACTCAGTTCCTGCCTTTCCCCCCAATCCTCCCGTTTCCCCTTCTCTGAATCTTTTCTTCCTATTTCACATTCTCTATGATGCCTTTTAGTCCTTATTTGCCCTTTCACTTTCTCACACTAGGGAAAGTATTTGGCATTTACACGTAGGTGTCCTATTTATTTCACTTAAGAGAATGGCCTCATGCGCATCCATTTAGCTATAAACAGAAGGAAATCTTATGGTGCATTCATTCTACATAGCACGATTTCATCTATCAATTGTCTTCCTTCAGTGTCAGTCAATAAGTCACATTAGAATTTCTGTAGTCTTGGAGTAGGCAACGACAGTTTCCTAAAGCTCCCCAAGTTATTTCAATGTTTACTGAGAGTTAAGAAGCAAACAGAATCAAGACAGTAAGGAATGTAAGAAAGTAAGCATGACAGGTTTCGAGTACTTTTTCCCAGCAAAGCAGGTATTAAGTGACAGAAATTAATACCACAGAAATAATTAATATGTAAAGTCTCTGGAATTTGTTCTAAGGGCACACACAAAGTAAAAGAATATTTGTTTTTAAAACATATTACACTGATGTCAGAACAGGGAATTTGTATTTCTTGATCCTTGCCTAGCTCCATCCTCCACACTCACTGTATGTAAGTTGGGCTCTTGGCAAGAATTACCCAGAAGAAGACCCCCCCCCCCAGGACTTTGGCATCTCCTTGGAAGAGGGTGGTGGCAAATGGGACTCATTTGCCTTTTTATGTGTTTCTCAGGATGAACTGCAAGTAATACAAATAAGAACCATAAGAACTGGAGGCCCCTTTCCTGTAATCTGACCCTGCTGCTATTGTAGGGGGTCTACAAGTTGTCTACAAGTGGGTCTTTCACTGATCCTGGCAAGAGAATCCACAGGGTAGAGTTCTGCCCGATGGGACGTGAGCAAAGAAAACTAGAGAGCATTGCTTCAATGCTGCACGCTAGTTTAAGCAAGAGAAGAGAGGCAGGGTTTGCTCCTAACTCTAGAGTTGAGCCAGAAACTCTTGCCAGGGGAAAGAATCACACCACAAAAAACAGAGAGATTCAAACTGTTCTCCAAGGGAACTGAGACTGTCTTCAGTCAAGACTGGAAGCTCTAAGTCAAGGGCACACGGCAAAAGCTGTGGAATGGTGGGCAGTTAGGGTGCTGGCTGACTCATAAGAATGATAAAACCAAATAGCTGAGCAAGAGAACCAAAGAAAGAGACAATCACAGAGTCTTCACCTAGAGTCAGAAAGGAAAAAAAAAATTAAAGAAAAAAGTTTAATTATCTTTTTTAAAAAAAGCCTTAAAAAACTATCCAAAGCAAGTATAAGAAGATCAAGATGTGGAAAATTTCTATCACGGGACATCGTTAAACAACGAGGCAGTCACCTATGCGCGGAAGGTGAGAGCTGGGATGAGACTAACAGAAGGGGACATCAGAACCAAGACTGGGCAAGAGGCCAGCTGTCACCGCTCCCTGCCTTCTCCCACCACGTCACAGCTCAGGGCTGTACAGTGCACTCAGAACACGCTCCACCCAAATCACCCGGGGAAGTCCCTAAGCAAATCGGCAAGCAGGCAGCAACGCAGAGCAGTCCTGAGGAAGGGGTGTCTGCAGGATCCGGAGGTCTGCGTTATGAGCAGTGTCCGGTGCGACTGATTCATGGGCCAGGTAGCAGCAGGGTTCCAACAAACCATGAGAGGAAGAGAGGCAGCCTTGTGTGGGGCTGAAGGGGTCCCAGGTTCTAAGCTCTTCATCTTAAAACCAGTAGCAGCCTCCCGAGGACAGCTGCTTTTGAACACCTGGAAAATCGCATATTCTGTGATGATTAGTTTAAAGCACAGTGAATAATAGGCTTCCGTAATTCCTGAAAAACCTATTATCAAACAGAGAAAAAAGAAAAATATGTCGTAACTAAAAATACAAAACTGTCTAATATTTTTATATGAAGTAAAAAATTATAAGCATTATAGGGATGTGTACACATATATACGATACTATTTAGATGACTTTTATATTTAATGTGTTGATTGTGACGCCTTCTAATTCATTACCTCTCAGTGTCTGAGTGCCATTGAGAGCGGACCCGTGGCAGTGTTGCTGGTTCACTGGCTCTAGTGGGGTGCTCGGAAGTGACGCCTATGACTTTACCTATTATTTAACTCGTCTCATCCCTCACCAGTTATCGTACTGATTAACTGGTTCATTCGTTCGTTTATTCATTCAATAGTCCTGATGGGTCACATTCCATGTGTCACATTGCTCCTATATGTCCTGACGGTATAAATACACTCATAAAGTAACGGCGACTTACTGAACTTCGTCCATTTGCTATCATTTCAGTGAAACCTTCCTTTATGAATTATAAGGCCAGTTAGTTAGTTTGTCTTTTCTTCTTCTTCTTTTTTTTTTGTTTCTATAAGAAAGCCAAGGCTCAAGATTTTAAGTGGTTTCCATAAATGTGCATGGCTCATCAAGAGTAGAAGACTTGAACGCACTGCTAACCCTGAAATGCATGCCCTTCCCTCATGCTGACAGAGGCAAACACAGCAGATATTTCATGTAATATCAATTTAATTTGAATAATTCCAAGCAGAATTATTAAATATGAACAAATTAGGTTTCAGAGAAAATTCATTGGTTTGCAATTATTAAATATTGAGGACATGAAGTGAGCCTAGGAAGTTTTAATTAATGGTATTTATTTTTCCTTTATGGGCTGATTCCTGCACGGTAGAAAAATATTTAGAAGACATTCAAAGTGTCCTCAAGGCATTTTATTTTGTTTGAACAGACAGACTACACATTCAAATGATTACACTTAAAGAAAATACGGATAAGCTTCAAAAAAGTAGATGAAAATAAAATACTTTCAGGAAGCCCATAAAAGAAATGTAAAGTCTGGTTGAAAGTTACTCATTCAAAACTTTTTTCATGCCTCCTTATGCACTAAAAAAACACTTAGATTTTAGAAAGGCAGCGATAAATGAAAATAGTCCCATGGAGCTCTATAATGTTGTACATATACTTATTAACAGAAGAGATAATTATAGGCAATGATAATTATTGAAGACTTATGGATCTTGCTGATTTGACAGAGTTGTCTGGCTGGGCCATTTTCCTAACACCTTCTTGTTTTAAATTGAGATGATTATGTGGAATGTAAGAAAGGTACACTAGAGAAGGAGGTGAATCAGTCCAACGGTCACATACCTGGCTGTCACTTAGAGAATTGGCTATGAATGTGGGCCTGACACCAGCTCCAAAGGTAGATGATATTTGGAGCCTTTGTGTCATTGCAAATGGAAGGCAGTTGGGTAGATTTGAGAAAATCTGAAGTTATTTTGGAGGTCAAAAATTTCTATGACTTGCTAATGCCAAGACTGGGACTACAGGAGAACCCAAGATAAAAACTGGTGATAAAGAGTCAGAGTAAGCAACTGTGTGCATGCCTAGGGACTAAAATGTGGAAATGAACACACAAATAAACTAAGGAAAATACATGACAGAGAGCAAGGTAACAGACAGAAACCTGCCTATCATATAACAGAGTAAAGTAGCCATGTTACTATATGCACTGATTAATACCTCATACTAGAATTATGACCCCCAGTGCCTCTTACTTAGCCTCCTACATGCTATGATTACACACACACACATGCACACACACACACAAACACACAATATCTGATCTCCAAACTGAAGTGAAGGATTCTGCCCCAGAAGATTTTCCTGCATATATTCTCTTGCTCTGTATGACGGCTTTTCTAACGAATAGAAACCTCTCCCCTAATAAAGAAAAAATAAGTTCATTACCAAGAAGTCTTCAGAATCTCAGGTTGAGCAACCTCATCAGCCTGCAGCTTGTATCCACCTGTCTTGCCATTTCTCTCAGCTGTCCGAGTGCTCCTGGGGTCCATGGCTCAAACCTTCCTGGAAACTTGGCCCATAGCCGGGCAGGAAATGGTCACACAAGCCTGGGTGATTATCTCATGCAATCATTTCTGTACAGGCTACTAAGAAGGCCCTGAAAATTGGTGTTTTGGCTGCAGAAAACCTTGCTACTTTTCATAAGTACACAAATGTAATTATGAAGAACATGCTTGATTAGCATTAAACAGGCATGCCAAGCTATAAAAATTATCCCTCAAAATATAGTCAGATTCCTTCCTGCAAATTCTCTATTGGCTAAGTAGAAGCAACACTGACACAAGAAATGGGCTCATTCTTAGTTTACTTCTTTTCATGTTGTTATTACAAAAAATGACAGGTTGGTAGTTATCCGATTTACCTTCTGGTGTTAAGTGACCATTTCATGAGTTAAGTGACCATTCGTAAGTTCTTTGTTCTTTTGGGGATTCAATTTACTTTTATTTTTTCTTATACTCGAATGAATAGAAAACCCAGCTGTACTGGTTGTCAGACTATGGCATTTCTAACAAGCCAGAAACAAGAGCTTGAAATGAGATGGGCCCGGGGCTAACAGAATGTGGTTCTTCTGAGAGGACAGGACCTGGGTGACAAACCCAGCCCTCTCCAAGTGCCTGCGCGGTGCCCTCTCCAGTGTCCTGACCATGGCCGTGTTACCCTCTCTCCTGAGCAACAAGCTCTCCCTGGGCCCTGCCTCTGGACAGTTTCCAGCCCAGAGCCGGCTTCTGTCTCACGGGTCATCCTTAAACGTGTTCAGTGGGAATAAGTGGCAGTCAACCCCTGGCCCTCGCACTGGAGTACAAGTGCTTCTCTGACATGTGCGGGTCCGTCTGGTCACAGCGAGTGAATTTGCTTCTCTTCTGCCCCCACCTCCACCCCCTGCCTACCCCTTTCCTCACTGCATTTTGTCCCCCGTCCCTCCCTCCCTTTCACCTTCCTTCTATTCATCCTTCCCTGCTTAGTTTTCTAGCTCTACTTGGTTCTCTATTTATTAACGCTACCTTGTTATTTTACTGACATTGGCAGAGAAAAAACATAAACACAAATGACAATTTAACTACCTGCATGCTTTAAAGGATGATCTAGGAAATAAGTTTTCCTTGTTATTCTGACTTAGAATCTTCAGGAAATAATAAATAGCTCTTACTGTGCCCGTGCTCTGAAACGATGCTTTCTCATCACCGTGTGTGCTGCTTTCCTTACTCCACACTGTTTCACTTCTCTGCCACTCCTTCTGCTGTACGTGTGGAATCCAGGGGAAGTAATATCCCTAAAGGAGGAAGAAAACTGTATACCTACGTCAAGTAACCAGGGTGCCTTCGGGTGCATTACAACGGCAAATCACCCTGGTCTTGGAGACTTAGATTGTTAAATTAGACAGTCGTACCTAGCACAACAAGGTTGGCGTTGGCTTTGAGTCCTATGAGGGTCTGGATCAAGAATGGCCCCCAAGTGCTCCTGCGCCACGGCCAGGCCCTGGTAGCTGCCCTCCCCTTTCCTCTCTTTCTCTTCTGTCATCTGTTTTCCCCTACACTTTGCGCCTACACCTTGGGCTCCCTGGTAAAGAGCTTCTTTCCTCCCTCTTCTCCTGGTGGACCCTGCCCTGCTTCTTCGACGGCCCCAGGACCTGCCTCTCCCTGGGATACACCTTCACCTCGGGGCCCAGGACACAGCCTTCTCTTAAGCGTTTGCACTGGGGCGTGGATCCCTTAGGATTTCACACAGCCTGGGGTTCTGAAAAAACTGATGCCTCCGAGACAGCTCAGCTGTGCTGTTTGGTTGCCCATGTGATGAGCAGATCTGGGAAGGGAATGCAGGTTCACCTCGCTCTAGAGGCTCAGGCGTAGGCAGCACCTCCGGTGCCCCAGGGGTCCCTGTGGGTGTGCACAGCCCTTACTCGAGTAACGCTAGTGCGGCTGCACAAGCTGCTGAAACCGGTTGAGTGTCAGCTTTGAGCACGGTGCCGCATTTTCATTTTGCACAGATACAAGCCTGCCCTACCTTTAGAAGATGTCTAACAATCCTACCCTGACTGTGCTGCCCCAAACACTTCACAACGCTTATGTCTGCTCTTTCCTACATGTTCTTCTGTGCACCAAGGACAAGGTGACTTCATGGATACCTCACTCTCCCACTGTGGAGCTATGGAACACGTGCTGGCTTCATTCCAGGAATGGTCTGGACAGTCATGGTGAAGCCCACACACTCGCCCATCTGCACAAGCTTTCATCACTGAAAAGGAATGCCCGCCGTGCCCTTCAGACCACCATACTCTGGGACAAAGGCCATGCCCTACCTGTCTGTATTCAGAGGGCTGGCACGGTGACTCCGAGAAATCCTGGGCAAGTTTTATATTTCACTCTCTTTTCTATTTTACTCAATATAGTTTCTTTTTCTTTTTTCTTTTTTTTTTACTTGTTCAGAGTAGTTTGATTTGTCTGGAGTTGTGTTTCACAAAACCATTTAGAATTTATAGAGTTTCCTAAATCAGTGACAACGCTCAATGTTTAAAAGACTTTTTCCATTTGATTGAGTTTTAATAAAAATACAGATATTAGGTTGTTACTTTGTTGCTTCAATTTATTTTGCTGCTTAATGTGCTCGTATTGCTTGGGAAGTTTTAAAAGCCATTTTCTTGTGTATGTGTCCTCAAATTAAAGTATTTTTTGAGCATGAGTAGCCAGTTTTCATTTTTTATAGTATTTATTCCTGATATGTTTTAGATATATGTTGTAGAGCTGTAACTGTGTAAATGATATTCCATACTATGACAGTTTCTCACTAGCTCTTATATTAAAAATATATTTGGGACTTTTTCAGTAAAGCATTCATAATTTAATATCAGTCATGCAGTAATGTTGATTGGTTTCAAATATAAAGTTTTAACGTGTCTGTAATATTTAGCTAATTAAGTACAAAATCACATGCCTTTTACACTGTTCCCTTCCCTCAACGCAAACAGCGAGTTTAGCTTTATTACCCCGTCTGCCTAAACACAGAGGCGCTGACGTGGAGAGGCCAAGTGAGGACTCTGCCACCCAGTCCACATCCTCCCCCATGCGCCGGTGTCCCTGGCTCCTTGGCTCCGTCCTGTCTACAGCGACCCACGAGGACCTCTTTCCGTGAGACCCCCTTTCTCTCTCCAGACCGAAGTGCTTTGCTCATCCTCACGGCTGCCACTTTTCTGGCCTCCAATGCACTGTTGCCAGTTGTACTCCTAGTTCCTGGCCTGTGAGCAGGGCAGAAGGGGAATACACAATAATGAGAAATATCTTATGAAATTATCATTAACTGTGTTGATAGTGCTACTGGAAAGATTTAAAATGCCAAGTCTTCTACAGTTACTGGGTTACTATGGAAAAAGTAACTTGCAAAGACAGAAGAATATTAAAAATCAGAAAGCTGTGAGTTACAGGCAAAGAAAAAGGGCCCAAGGACGGAGGATGATCAATTAGAAAAGTCTGAGCTTGTTTGAAGAATATCAAGGGTCTCATTTTTTCTGGGGACAGTGTGTGTCAGTGCATCCATGTTACATGTACCTGCTTACCTAGAAATCTTGACCTTATAATGCTTTTTCTCCATTGCTTCCCTCACCTCCCAGACACGGTGCTGCAGAGATTCAGGACTCCAAGAAATCAGACCATGGGTTTCCAGCCTGCAAATCTGAGCTGCTCTATCAGGCCTTGGATTGGAGCCTTTCTCTGTTGCCTGTAGCAGCTCCCATCCTGTGATATCGCCTGCACATTCCATTTTGTCTGAAATTACACAGAGTGTAACACGGGGGTGTTACGCAACTAGCACTCACTATCCACTTTTTTGATGTTATCACTTTGATCTTCTTTCGAAAAGGAAAAGTGAAATCATACTAAAGGGGAAAACATTTTATGTGTAGCAAAAGTGTTCGGCAACTGCAGTAGAAAATGCTTCTCATTTGTGATGCTTTGTAAAGAAACTAAAGAAAAAAAAAGATAACTATTTGGGATTAAGAATTTTGTTTTATTGACTTGCTACAAAGTAGTGCAGGCAATCCTGGCCTTTAACGTTTAAACTACTTCTTCATAGCTTCATCAGATTTACATTTTTTTAAAGGATAGGTGTCCGAAAAAATAGCTTTTGATTTGGGGTGATGGGATTTCATCAACTTACTTTCTGGTTTACTTTGTGTCTTGAAAATTGATGAGAGGGGTAGAAAACATTTCTTTCCTCTTTATCTCCTTCCCTCCTTTTGTAAACATTTATTCTTTACTACATGACAGGAATGATGTTAGGCTTGCTACCAGAGAAAGAGAATCAAAACAAACATATTCCCTTATATGCTAGTCCCTTACAAATAAACAATCGCGATGCAAATATCACATTTATACAACTGCAATGGAGAGTATTTGAGAAGAAGGTAAGTTTCCATTTTCTACTTACGTGTTTGATTTCAAATGGTACAACACAAATTAACCCAGTGCATAATACCTTCAACCAACAACCGTTTATACCTCAAACTGTTTCAGGTGTTCAGGAGCAGCTCAGGTGGGTGATTTGGAAGCACAAAGTCTTTGGGGAGATTGGCATCATCTGAAGGGTTGGCTGGGGAAGGAGGAGAGTATTCTCCAACACTCAATTGTGATGCTCTCATCTTTGATTTTGAAAGTTGTTACACGGATATAAAAGAGAGAATGAACTGAGGTCTCTGACAGTAAGTTCTTCCCTTTTGGCTGTTGGCTATTTGCACCAGTAACTTATGATGCAACTGTTTTTATAGGGACCTTCCAAACATGTGTGTCCTGTTTGCAAAGGACGTTAGAGTCAAGCAGAGGTGCAGGATCAATAGAGATCTGCCACTTCTTTTAATATCTAATGTGAGAAGTTAAGCAACTTCATGTCTGCTGAATGAGTTCGGTCACATAGAAATAACTTTAGTTCAAGAGAGGAGGAATCCACGCCGTGTTTCAAACAGAGAAAGGTAGATAGCATGATCCTGTGGACCATCTTGGAATCCAGCCTCCACAGTATACGCCTGACCCAGAAAGATTCATATTCCTGTACAATAAAGGCTCACTCCCTTCCCAAACCCTGAAACTTACCATTAAATTAGACTTCTAACCAGGTCCAGCTGAAACTCCTGCAATGCAGTGTATCATTGTTTGAATATATGTCCCTCAACCATGACAATAGGAAGCACGATTTCCCTCAAACCCAAAATAACTAATGGTAGGCTAGGTACAAGATAATTCTGAGACCTGACTGTTTATAAAGGGAGAAGATAGTAGGTATCAAAGAATTGCCAGTCTTTAGTGAAACTGTAATGCGTTTTGGCCAATATTGGACATTTCTTGATAAGGTCTGAAGTACACGGTTAATTGCTTTAGGAAGTCATTTGTATGACACTACTCTGAAGCACTACTTTTCAGGTCCTTGTGATACCACAACAGGGATTTTACAGCCACGTGGCTGGCTTTATTGCTTTTTTCAAAAAAGGAAATTTATCTTTGGCTTGTAGTTTTGTAATTGTTCATTAAACTAGCTACGTTTATCCCTAAGAAATCACGTATTTACTTTTTTCAATAAAGGAATATTGTTGCTGAAAAAATCCATATGAAATCCAGGCTCTATGTTGTTGTCGAATTTGAATTAGTGAAACGTAGTCTTTTATTTCAGATCTGGAACGTTGTCAGAGTTTGATGTTAGATTTTTGTATTGCTGCATCTGAGAGTCAAATGGAGCAAAGCTTTAGAAAAGAATATAAATTCAGAGTCTGAGAGGGATGTGTTCCTTGAGGTCTGGATGATAACTGAAATACTGGGCCCAGAAAATGCCCCTTTGTAGATGGACCGGATTTATGGAGGGGAAGACGAATGCGGAAAATACAAGTTGAATATAGAGTGTTTGGCTGCATGAAATACTCTGGCCCAGCTGATGTAACTTTTACTGCTCATGTGCTCAAGTAATTTTACTGCTCAAGTGGGTATCTTTTGGCTTTTTAAACAATTTTATTTTATTGGTACATTTAAGGGGTGTGTGTGTGTACATATAAAACGACATTCATAGTTGGAAACTTGCATCTTTCATGACCCACCTTGATTCTTATTTCCCCATCCCCCGCCCTC
>NW_022900928.1:7781732-7813675 GCF_012274545.1 Fukomys damarensis
TGTCTGTAAAGACTTTGTTTCCATTTTTTCTTAGTCTCATATTAATTCCATCCCCCTCTTTCTTTTCCTCTTCGCTCCCATCTCCCCTTCCGCTTTGCACCTTTCCTCCTATTTCACATTTCCTATTTGACTTTAACCCCACCTACAGCCATGATCAGATTTTTCCCAGATACTCTCTGCTCCTCTCCTCTCTCCCCTCCCCCTTCCCTCCCTCCCCTCTTTTCCTCTCTCTTTCTCTCATTTGGTCATTTAACATATTTTGTGTTACCCATTAACCAGCAATTATCACATAAAACAAATCTACTCTGACTTGAAGCTAGCGCCGGTCCATTACGTCCTTTGAGCTTTCTGTACCAGACCAGATAACATAGAAAGGCACTGTAGGACCAACTTCCCTTTATACTCACAGGAACACATGAGGACTGTATCACTTCGTGACATTTTCATTATGAGAAGTACCTGACCTTGATCCCTGACCCTAGAAATCGGCCAGGGCCCCTGTGCTCCCTGGAAGTAGTTGTGCTCCACACTGCTGCTCTCCAAATCAGTGTGTCTGCTCTGAGCTGCCTGCCTGAGGCTGTGGTCAGATTTCCAGAAGAACGAAAGAACACAGGCTGTGGTGACAGATTCTTCAAAGCAAGTAATTGCACCCATGCTTACAGAGGCAGCCATATTTTTTATCTTTTGCTTTGGCCTTTTTGTTTTTTAAGGAATAATGACACTATCAATTTTTTACTGTATATTTGCCTAAATATTGCATATTAGAGACTATATTTTTATTTAATGAATAGTGATCCATAAAAGTTTGATAACATGGTGCTGAAAAAAGACCTATTTATTTTCTGGGTCCTTTCAGTGTGAAACTGGGCAAGTTGTCCCTGTATTGCCAAGACTCTTCACCTTGAGTGAAAGGAGTTATGGCAATATTTTAGTGAAACAGAAAAATTCTGTCTTTAATGTGGATACTCTGATGCCTTGCACCCGTGCTGGGCTCTGCAGAAAGAGCTGAGAGCCCCGCTAATGACCCTGGTGGGCCCCAGGGCTTCACTTTCCAGCCTCGTGACCTAGAATTCCATCAGCTTCCTGATGTGTACGTTGAGTTCTTTCCCCAGATTTGGAAAGTTTTCTGTGCTATGATTTCTGCAAACAGATCCTTCATGTCAGGTATTCTGTCCTCTGATTTTTTTTTTTTTTTTACTCTAAGTGAGCCTTACTTCTGTTGGTCTTTTTAATATCTACTAGTAGCTACTGAATGAATTTCTCCTGCTTTTTATTACTTTGATTTTTTTTTAAAGTATATCACCATGTGATTTCACTTTGTTCTCAATTAATAGAACCCCATGTTCACATTGGTGATTTTTGCCATTCACAATTTAAAAGAATTCTTACCTTGTTATTCCTGTTTGACACTATCATTGGTAAATTTGCCATTTATTTTTTTTTGAACCATTTTGGTCAGCACTTGCAGTGTCCTGTTTTGTTTTCCCCATAATCACATTCCTCAGTTTGTTTCACAGCTCACTATTTTTTGTGTTATGTTCTAATTAAGCTTGCCAAATTCCTTGACATTAAGAAAAGAAAAAAAAAATCTCTAAATACATCATTACACCCTTTTGCTCATTGTGAAAAACCCGTAATGCCTCTCAAAGTCTGTTTTGTTATTTCCCACCTTAAAAACCTTGATGGCTCTATATTGCCTAAAAACAGCACATATGAAAATTAACATAATAAATCCATTCTTCCCTGCAAGGGGTGCACAGACCGACTATGACTCATATCAGTATCTCTATTGACTTTGGTGGGACCATGTGACAATTCTATTAACAGAATGTGTGACAGATTGATAAGTTATGGCTTCTGGTTGGGTCACAGATCACTGGAAACTTCCATGAGGCAGATGGGGCTGAAGATTCAGACTCCATCTGCATGGCCCTGGCATTCCACAGAGCAGAATAAACACATGACTGGGATAATTTAGAAAGGCATTGTAAATGCAAAGAAACCTTCTCACCATGGGATTTGTCCTAAAGTGGATTTTTCGTATTGTAATAAATCTAAGCAAAATGTATATGAATATTCCTAAAATATATTGAAAATATTTCTGGCTTCAAAGGAAAACAAAAACATGTTAGTGCTACGTGCTTTTGTGGTTCTATGTTCTGGTGTGGGAAGTTTTTTGGTTGTTGTTGTTCAAGAGACTGCTCAGTCTCACCGCACTTGGTGGTGCATACCTGTAATCCTCAGGAGGCTGAGGCAGGAGGATTGCCACAAAACTCAAGGCCAACCTGGGCTACACGGTGAGTTTGAATCACATAGGGAGACCCTGTCTCAAATAAATAAATAAAATAAATAAGTAAATAAAAGAGAGCGCTCAGTCCTTGTCAAGGTCTCTTTTCAGCACTTCCCCGTAGCCAAAAGCCCTGGGTATGCACCTGCTTCTGCCTGTTCCACACCTCTTGCTGTGTTGCTCCCTAAGCGGCCTTCCGTCACTTCCTCTTCCCACCTGATCAGCGAAGGCCATGTTCACACTCTTGTTTTCCTTGTAATTAATCCACTGTTGTAAGTCCTTGGCTCTGACCTTTGAAAAGGTTTTCTACTGATATGGCCCGTTTACATATCTGACCTGTAAGCTTGCCATAAATTCCTCTTTAGTTTAAAGTTTAACCCTAATCTCAAAATTATATTTTTCTGGGTACTTTTTTTTCTCTAGATTATCTGTCATCCGTTGAGAATAAGTCATCCATTTAGAATCGGGAGCTATTGTGGAATTTGTAGTTAGACAGAAGGTGACTGTCAGCAGAATTCTTTTGAGAATTTGTTTTTCACTTTTGCCCCGGGAGGGAGTTCTGACACAAGTTCAGCAATCCTGGATTTCCTGTAAAAGTACAGGAGTCCTTATATCTCATAATGCCTGGAACATTTTTGATAAATTAGGCGTACGTGATCATCTGCATAAGATGCTGATAGCTTATGAGAAAAAGTGAGATATAGTTTCTGAAGAAAAACAGTTTTGAATCAGGTGTGATGGCATCACAGTAACCACTTCTTTAGTCCTTTCCAGTGAACGTCTGCTGTAAGGAGCGGGAAAGAAACGGAACTAAATTGTGCTTCTGGCTCCCATGAGCCTTTGCCGTCGTATAAGTCGTGAAACTGCCCTACCCCTCCCGGGTTGCTATAACGAAATACCATAGATGAGTTATTTGTCTGAAACGAGCACCGGTTATGGCTTACAGTTCTGGAGAGTGGGAAGTCGCAGACAAAGGTGCCTGTTGACCTGGTTCCTCTTTCGGGACAGCAAAGGCAATGTGTACAGATGCTGGGTGCCCCGCTCTTGTCTGCCTCAGCAAGCTCTGCATGGTGGCAGCCTTTGGGGGCCAAACAGCTCCAAAAGCTGCAGCAGAAAGATGTCAGATTCGAGGCCAACCTAGCGGGACTCTGCCTGGAAAATACAACTTTTAAAAAAGGTTGGGGAACTAGTTCGGTGGTAGAGTGCTTGCCGAGTATGTGTGTGGCCCTTGGTTTGATCCCTAACACTGTAAAAATAAGTGCATAAATAAATGAAGAAACAAATGAATATTGAGATTGCTCTTTCAGTGCTGAGTATGAAACCCTGAGCCTTGTTCATTGGAGGAAAGCACGGTACCACTAGCTACCATCAGCCCCCAAATTAATTCTTAATAGTTTTATAAAATACTTCCTGTGCTTTCCTTTGGTGCAGTCTTATTCATCATCTGCTCTGTCTGTCTCATTTTATTAAGCTGAATGAATTGCTCACGCAAGGACGTTATTTTCCCAGGGCTGAGGAAAGAACCGGCGCATGATTAGGTGTAACGGTTACGTGCAGGAGGTCTGCGGCACAAAAAATGAGAAAGACAGGAAAACGACCCTGATGAAACGCGGGTGTGCCTAACAGGAAGGTCTTTGGGGGAAGTGGTAACTAACTGAGAGGAAGATGTTGCACAGCACTTGCTTATATCCCTTTAAGCTGTGACTGACTGTTAGAACAGGGTGTGTTGTGGGCTTTGCAACATATGTACAAATAAAAATGCAAGGCGTCAGTAAAATCAAATCCGAGAGGGGAAATAGAAGTCTAGTGTTCTAAGGTCCACTCCTGCTAATGAAATGGTAATGTGTCCCTGGCAGATCCATTGTGTTTAATATGGAGAGCAACACCCTTATGCTGTTGGAGTACTCCCCCATCTGAAGAGCGGCTCCTGGTCACTGCCATCACTGCTGTCCTGTGGCACTCGTGGTCCTGTGGCACCTGTGCTGATGGAGCTGAATTTGCTGGCCCTGTGGACGAAGTCCAGCCTCAGCTCAACCACCTGGATTCTCCTTCTGTCTCATACTGAAAAGTCACTTATTTTATGTGAATTTCATTAATAACTGGCAGATCACATTTTGTTTGTTGATATTTTTAGTCAACAAAATTATGCAAGCAGTTTTACCTAGATGAATCAGAAATCAATACACTATTTTAAATGGTAGAAATGGACCTGTAATTTTGGTATTGTTAGTTCTCCATGAAGCGTGCAAATTTAAAATTAAAAAAATAAAGACAATAGAAGGGTCGGGGATTTGGCTCAGTGGTCAGGTTGCCTGCTTTGCAAGTGCAAGGGCCTGAGTTCGATCCCGGGTACCAAAAAAACAAAACAAAACAGAAACGAAAGATAATAGATAGTGCAATTGTAAATAGGATGATGTCATAGTCATTATCAACTCATTCTATAGGTGAAAAAGAAATACTTAGTAAGAAAGTAGATATGAGAGACCAGGGATTTATTTAGATCAGTGGTTCTGCCACCTTCTTTGCAAGTACAAGGTCCAGAATTCGACATCCGGTACCTCCCAAAAAAGTAGATAAGAAACTTTCCTAAGGCCACAAGTTAATAAATAGGTTGAACTTTAAACCTCGGTACTGACAATTACGTATCTTACGTTTTTAACTGGTTGGACACATGGCCTGTCTTCATCTTACTTACTAGGCAGTTGAACTGGTCACCTTCTGTGTATGATGAACAAGAATCATAATCACAATCCTGTACAGTATGTTCTGTGTCTGGTTCCATGATTGTAATGGATCACAACTCTCTGAAGAGCTCACATAACCTTCCGAACTTGCACACTTGCTCACCTCTTTAGATAATGAGATCACTGTTTTCCTACAGTAGAATGAAGACTTCAGTCAGACGATCCCAGCAGTAGAAAGCTTTTTCAGTGTCAATTCCTAAGATATTCTCCCTCCCGCCGGCCCTCTGTGCACCCCTCACCTTTAAACACACAAGATACCTGTTCTGTGAAATATCAACCTGAAAAAGCTGACGATATGTGTGCCTTGTTAAACGATAGTGGAAGTTCCATTATAGCACACAATTACTTCTTTGGTTAATGGAAAAAGAAAAAACTCTCTAGTTGATAGTAGTTAACATACATAGATAGAAGGACTGAGCCAGGGCTTTAGTATTTTTTATTCAGATAATACAGCATCCATGAGCTTAAACCAAATCCTACATCCAGCAGGAGTGAGATGCACCTTCCCACATACAAAGTGAAACAGCAAATGCCACTGCAGGACCGATGCTTAGCAGAGAAAATTTGACACTGCTTTTCTTTATCTTAGAAAGCAAAATGTCAGCATTTTTTTGCAATTAGCACACTGATTGCAAAGCATTATATTTTAAAACCAAAACAAACACATTTAATATATTCAAAAGAGCCGAGCTACTCAAGGACCAAAATCAAAATTGAACAACACATTGAAAGAAAATGAGAAATTCCCCTGGAAGACTTCTCTTCACAGAGAGCAAGACATCCCAGGATAATGAAAGGTTAGTTCTAAAGGTAGGCACCAATCACGACCAGTGAGGCAAGACATTTTATATAGCAAAAGCTGCAGGCGAAAGCTTAATCTGAAAATTTTATGATCTTCCTGTAACATTTACTTGCATGAAGTGGACAAAATGAAACCATTTTATAAAGTGGCATTTTGTTACACTTAAAACAATCACCTCAGGCTCTTATTTGAGAACTGAGACAGGCAATTCATGTTTGAGAGAAGGCCTAAAATCTGGATTCCACCCAAAAAAGTTAGGCCTCTATCTTGGCTTCCAAAGTGGTGTAAAGTAAACAGAATTCCTGTCACTATTAAGTCAAAGATTTTCATACTCAAAGAATAAAAGCAATCATACATAGAGATAAAGATAGAGGGGCTCAGAGTAAACAAAAGGAATATTCAGTTTTAAAAAAAACAGCTACATGGGTGGGGGACAGATTGCTTCCTTAGCAGGAGATCACATGGACAGATGACGTAAAATTGTAGTGTGTTTACCATAGACCTAGGGGTATTCCTCATCTTGGTCATGAAGTACAGATGCAAATGGCTAGAGGTTCCTTAAAATCTCTCCAAACATGCATGCACACACGCACACACACTTATTTTTTTTTATCTCAGGCACATAGAAAACTAAAACCATAATGAGTAGAACCCAAAAGGCATATCGCATTGATACTCAGTGAGTAGATTTTTTTTTTTTTTGTACCAGGGATTGAACCCGGGTCCTTGTGCTTGCAGGGCAGGCCACTGAAACGCTGAGCTAAATCGCCAGCCCCTCAGTGAGTAGATTTTTAAAAA
This sequence comes from Fukomys damarensis, assembly GCF_012274545.1. Lineage (NCBI taxonomy): Eukaryota > Metazoa > Chordata > Mammalia > Rodentia > Bathyergidae > Fukomys > Fukomys damarensis. The sequence goes on from NW_022900928.1 coordinate 7,788,364, forward strand.
TCATGCAAGAGTAATTCTTTTCATTTATCCCTCTCCTTTTAAGCTGCCCCACGATTCTGTATTTCTGGGCATGATTGTTCTATTATTTCTCTATGCCATGTGAACTTCAGAAAGGTTTTCCATCTCTGTGTTTTCTCATTTTTTCCACCCTGAGCATGAATAATGGGAGTAAAAAGAAGACAATAAAAATGACTGAAAATCACACATTTCTCTAACTCTTTTTCCCTTCAGTGAACTTAGAACCGTATTACTTTTACAAAAGCAAACCCAAATACTCTTGATTCAAAATTCAAAATTAAAGTAAGCCCATCTTAACTTATAAAGAAAAGTTGGGTGCAGTACCATAATGAAGAAAATACCAGCATTTGGGGAGGCTGAGTTGAAAGATCAAAAGTTGGAGACCAACTGGTCAGTGTAGAGAACTCTTGTTTCAAAATGAAAAATAGAGGACGTGGCTCAGTGTAAAAGCACAAGGTTCAACCCTCCATCTTGGAAAGAAAAGTAAAGAAAAAGCAAGGGAAAGAAACAATAAAATTTTCTTAAAAACGTATTCTTTTGGCCTGTAGTATTTATATAAGGAAGAAAAGCAGTAACATCTCTAGTTAGTAAATCAATTTCTGTAATGAAATAGAATAAAAATGAGTATTGTATTTTAATTAGATAAGGGCTCACAGGAAAACTACCATGAAATATAGTAAGTGAAAACCATGTGAACAGAAAATTCTGAAAGTAGAATCATAAACTTTGGAGATTGGAGCTGCAGGAACATCAGAGATCTACTTTGGAGGACACTGTTTTGTACATGAGGTGATGATATCTTTTGACCATTGAGTGACTGTCATGGCTCATTAGTAACAAGCTCACTATTTACAGTCCTGCCTTTAAACTCCACACAGGTATGAAGAAGGCAGTGCAATTGTACTCATTTTGAAGAGGATGAAACTAATGCTGCAAATTGCTTACCTTCGAGTATCTATCACAATTTAAACCTGGCCATTCTGATTTCGGACATTTGATTTGGCTATTCTAGTGGCTGGGTTAGTGTCTTGCTCAAAATGAAAACATGATTTCAGTACCAACTCTAGAAGCCATTTTTATTTCCAAATGAGCAGGAAAAATAGCATTTGTCTTTTAAAATGTAGCAAGAAACAAATTATTTGAAAAATAATGTTGTGACATATGAATCTTACATTTTTTTTGAATGTCAAATGCTTTCAATAGTTGCTATCAGAAGTAAATTTTGGCATTTCCACTGCTGACAGGATTATTTTAGTATTATTTATTTAATAGAAGTGCATCCTCTAATAAGGGCGATCAATACTTCACAGGGATGAAAAGCCCCACAAAATGCCACTCAGTTCACATAAGGTGACATCCAATTTTCTTTCCCTAAACATACATTTAAAAAGAAACCATCATATCGCCCATCGTTTTACAACCCAGAACTGCAATGACTAAACAGTATTGATTTTTCCTCAGTGTGAGATCATTTATAGTATGACAGGCAGTGCTTTTGATTCTGAAATGTCCATATGCCTTGTCCCTTATTTAATCAAGATTAGGGAAGACATCATGGTTCGGTGTTCAGAGTACTTGACAGACAGTAAGTAACACTGGTTCTCCCTTCAAAGGGTTCCAGGCTATGGGGTTATATAATTTTAAAGATTAAACTATTACTTAGTGACATTTTACAGGAATCTGAAGTGCGGTATTTGACTCTAAAGACTTTGATATTTCCACCATGCCGATAAATTGCCCAGATTAGGATGCGATTAAAATCACTGTAGCATCGTCCTGTTAAATGATGCTCTAAAAACGCTAAAGCTAAATATATAATTCCATAACCTCAAAAATGAGAGGTCCGTGTAGGCTCTTTTGGAGCTGACAGCTTGGCTTGAGAGTATTTCTCTGGTTAGGTTAAATGCCAGCATTTACAATATATCAACATGTCTTTGTATTACAACTCTTTTCTTAACTTATTTCCTGTTTACTCTGTAATTTTTCCAGAAATTTCTTTACTGTATATGTAGACATTTTTCTTTCCCCCTTTATATTGCACTGCAGTTGAAATAAAACATATATATTTCAGGTGTGCAATGTGACTGCCAGCATACATCAGACAATAGTAGGATAGTGACAAAACATTTTGATCATCCAAGGAAAATTTCTTACTAAGTTTTCAGGTTATTCTCACCCTGTAAGAGGCCCACCAATCTAGTCTTTATAGGCACAGACTAATTCTGCCTGGTAAGAATTCCATGTAAATATGTGCTAATCTATAGCTAGGTTAATTTGGTCATATTGAGATTCATTCATACCTTTGTATAATTTATTCATTTTTATCACAAGTATCGTGGTATAGAGGAAATAAAATCCAAAATTTTCTCCACTGGCCTCTGGTTTGGGTCTTGGGTTATTTTCGACCTGACCACTAACCATACTATAAATAAAGCTACTACGAACACTTGTGAGAATTTTTTATGATTACTTAAATTTCTTTTGGACAAAATTAGTAGCAAGTGCCAAAAGTCTGGACCTTTGGAATTAACATTTACTCTTTGTGCATGGGTAATATTTAGACCTTATTTTTAAAAACAATTATTAATCTGTAATTTACAATTTAAAACATCATTGCTGGCATTCTGTTTATGTGTCTCATCTGCTACAGTTTTTAATTTGTTGAGTCTCTTCCTTGATAATTACTTACTTTCTTGAATTTTTAAAGTTTAATTTGGCACAGTTACAGTAGTCCTTTATGTCTTTCCTACTTGCCTTTTATGTGTACTTTGTCTTAATGTGGGGTGTATATGTTGGAGGATGGTGTTCATGTGTGTGTGTGTATGCGTGTGTGTGTGTGTGTGTGTGTGTGTGTGTGTGTTTCTGGAGTTTTTAATAGCATTCTAGACTTTCCAGGACACAGTTCGGAACTTTCTAGAATTCTAAACTTTTAAATTTGTACTATACCCATTTATATTAATATATCAGGGATTCACAACAGTAAAATATATTTAATATGTTCCAACTTTTTGTGTTACTATTATAATACATTTTAACTACATATATTAAAAATCCTGTCAATCTTCTTGTTCACCCTTCCCCACTCCATAACACTCACGATGAATATAAACATTATATGTCACACACATGAGCTAAAAGTAACGATAAATATGAGAAAGCTCGGCACTGTGGCACAGGCCTGAAATTCCAGCTCTTGGGAAGTTGAGGTAGGAGAATCGCCAGGAGTTCAAGACCAGCCTAGACTGCATAGCTAGGCCCCGCATGAACTCAAAATAAAAATTACAATAAAAAATATCTCCAAGAATGAGGGAAGGAGATTTAGAGGCAAATATAGGGAGGTGGATTGGTGGAAAGGGAATTTTAAAAAAGCACCAAACTATGTTGCGCATGGGCACCTACTCTCCAAGATGAGTGTAAACTTCGTGCACTGAAAATGCTCATAAAATACTTTTTAAAAAAATCGTATAATATGTTGGCAATCTCTTCAGTTAGTGTTTACTGAGTTTTTAAACTAGGAGCTGAGTTCAAGAGATTTTCACTGAGCTACATCCGAGCCCTATTTCATTGTATTTAGAGGCAGGATCTTGCTAAGTCACTAAATGATCCAAGCCGGGCTCAAACTTAGGGTCCTCCTGTCTCAGCCTCCCAGAGTGCTGGTTTTACAGGCTCGGGCCCACCCACCTAGTTACACTCAACTGACTTTTGAGGAACCTGAGAATGTAAAGAGCTCCTTTTACATTCATCCACATATTTGATATTTCTGTTGGTCTTTCTATAGATCAGATGTTATATCTGATGCCATTTCCTTTAAATAAGTCACAGATGTGTAAATACCAAATAGTTTCTCTGGTGTGAAAAACTATAATAGTACATAAGATCCTAATGAGATAATTGACAATGAAGAAGAAATTTCTTTATACTTTTATGTGAGTCATATTTGCTAGTGACAATTTGTCTCAAATTTAATTTGTTTGAAAATGTCTTTATTTCACTCTCCTTTTTGAAGAACACTTTGGTAACATATTTGTAGGGCCACGTTTTCTAGACTGACATTCCTCCATATACAGTGATTTTAAAAATAATTTTCTAATGTATTTTCTACATCATTGACTTGAAAATCATTCACAATTTGTAACACATTGCCAGTATAACCGTCTTTTCTGAGTGTTTTTCCCACTTTGTATGCTTTTAGTTTTCCTTTCAGTAACTATTACTTTTCTCTTCTTTTGGATCTATTGATGTTCTATTTAATTTTAAAATTTTGACTCTCTTGAACATCATCATTATTATTGGTGGTGGTGTTGTCATTATTTTATTCTACTACTTCTTCTGTCCTTTTGGACTTAAATTAGGTGAAATTAGGTGTTAAATTGATTGATGATATCCCAATGATCTTTGATATGTTTTCTTCATGATTTTTAATTTTATTTTTGTATCTTTGCTTCAGTTTCAATAAATTTTACTGAAATAATTTCCATATATTTTTTAAAAATTTATAACAGTTCCTTCACTTGGACATTTTCTCCTACCACATTTTTAATTTAAATATTTTGGTTATGGAAAAACTGACCTTCAAATCAAATGAAATTTGATTTCATGATATTATATTTTTCTATTCTAGGAATTCCCCTTTGTTCTCTTTTACAATTTTCTCACTTTCCTTAAACTCTCTGATATTCATACTTCATATGTATTTTTATGGTCATTCTTTAATATAACATTTGCTGTTTTACTGGGTTTAGGATTCATTTCAACATCTGTTTATTTAGTCTCCTATAATACTTTTCTACCATGGGTCACATTTTTCCTATGTATTCATTTATCCAATAATTTGAGTTATAAATGAACTCGGAAGCTGATCATGATGCAGGGGAATGGAGCCATATTTTATTCAGAGGCCAATCATTTTTTGTGACACAATTGTTGATTTTTAGAAAGAAATAGATATCCAGGGCCAGGGATTTAGCTCATTGGTTCTACTGCCTGCCTTGCAAGCACAAGGTCCTGAGTTTGATCTCTGGTACCAAGAAAAAAAAAAAAAAAGAAATAGATATCCAAAATGCATAAACATTTCTTATAAATTTAAGAAAAAGTAAAATCTAGAAAAATGGAAAAATGGGAAAGGGATTTTTTTGAAGGGTGATTCATTTGCAACTGCTGAGTACTACAGAGGAATTCTGACGGATCTTCAGGATTAGAAACACAAACGCACAGATCCCGCTTTGCTGCTTTTTTAGTACACAGCACCATCCGTACCTTCATTTATGGACTTATATCTATAGTAGCCTGAGTATACAACGGAAACGTACGGAAAATATGTAATATTCTTAACTTTGGGGGTCTGAAAACACTTTCTAAACTGCAGATTTTTTTTTCTTTTTTTTGAAAGAAGATTTAATCGATAACACGGGAGGACGTTATGTTAAGTAAAAAATCTAGGCACAGAAATGCAAACATTGCCGGATCGCACTTGTACGTGGAATTTAAAAAGCAAAATTAATAGAAGCAGAGAGCACAGGCTTGATCTACCAGAGACTGAGAGTGAGTCGGGGAAGCAGAGGAAGGTATTACCGAAGGGTGCATGTTTCCGTGAGGACGGGTAACTTCTAGTGATCTATCCCAGAACACTGTGGCCATGGTAAATAACAAAAAATTCTACATTCCGCATTTGCCGAAAATACAGTAGCACCTTGGTTTGGGAACGCTTCTGTTGGCAAACTGCACTGGATGACGAAAACAAACACAGTCAACCCCATAATCGTGTGATGAATTAAGATACCGAACGGTGTACCTCTGTATTTTCGAGACATTTTCACCTCCCCCCCCACACAAAAAGGTAAGTAAATGAGATGATGGGTTGACTTGGTTTATGCATTCCATGGTATAAATTATTATGATTTTTTTTTACTATGCACAGGTCATCATTTTCTTATGAAGGTTTGCTTTTAGGCACTTTAAAAATAGGCTCATTTTCGTTTTACATTTAGTACCGTATTATACTCAATCATCCCTACTTACCTTCAGAATGTGGTGTTCCTTGGGTTTCAGTAGAAACCTGTGATTTTTTTTTTTCTGTTGCAATAACTTGAAAAATAAATAATTTGAACTCTGTCCTTCAAAGCCAAGCCATTTCCGAAATTGTTTCTAAGCAATTACAGTCTTTAGCTGGAATGTTTCTCCACTACCCTGGGAATATGGCCCCTATATGAAAGTCTAGGAGTCACCCAATGATGGCAGTGCAGGAATAGATTTTTAATTGTTACTATTTCACCTCCTTGCTTTTGAAGCTCCCACACTATCTTAAATTTTAACCACTTTGGCAGCTGAAAACTCTAAACTCTGAAAACTAAACTTTTGATCTAAAGAAAGATGAGAAGCAATAGTTTTATTTTATGTGCTCTTGTTCTTTTACATTTTCTTCTAAAAATTGCCTTCTGGAGATATATTTAACTATAAATCTGTATATATTTAATGTACAGAAATTCATGACTTTGGAGAAAAGTATAAACCCATGAAATCATCATTAAATCTAGTCTACAAACACACCCACCACTTTCTGAGTTTCCTGTTTCCCTCCCACCCCCTTCCTCCCTTTCTTCCTGAGTATGGGATTGTTGACTATAAACAATGATTTGTATAGTAGATCTCTGGAATCACTCACTTGAAAAACTAAATGTCCTTATGCTTTGAACAGTACCTTCACATTTCTCTCTCCTTTCAAAACTTAGCAGTTGATCATTTTCATCTCTGATCCCATGAATCTGACAAATTTAGAGTCCTACTGTAAGTGATACCATGTAATATTTTCCTATCATTTCTGGCTTATTTCAGTTACCTAATATTGTCTGGGCTTAACCATGTATCACAAATTACAGGGTTTCTTTTATTTACAAGACTGAATAATGGCCCATTGAATGTATTTAATAAATTTTTATCCATCTGGGAATTAATGAACATGTAGTTTGTTTCTGTGTCTTGACTACTATGAGTAATGCTACAAAGGCTATGGGAGAAAAGACCACTATTCAAAATTCTAATATCAACTCCTTTGTAAATATATCCAGAAGCTGGACTACTATGGTAGTTCGATCCTATGGTAGTTGTATTATTGATTTTTTTTGTAAGCCTACATTTAGTTTCCTTGGTGATAACACACAGTTATATTCCCCTCAATAGTGCAAAAGAATTCCTACTTCTCTACACCCGTGCTTGTTATCTTTGGAAGATTTGATTATATCCATGCTAAACAGGTTTGCTATGATATTTAATTATGGCTTAATTTACATTTCCCGTTCAGAGATGTTGTGCATGTTTGCATATATATGGTGTACATTTATCATCCTAGAAAAGTGTCTATTTAAATCCTTTCTTGATTTGGGGTAATTTTTTTTTTTGCTATTAAGGTATATTCTTAGTTAATTTGTTCTTTATATATTTTGAATATTAAGTCTATAATATATGGTTTACAAATATTTTTCCATTCTGTAGTTTACCCAGTCATTTGGTTTTTGACTTTTCAACACTGTGCAGAAAATTTTTAGTTTGATGAATTTTTACTTCTCTATTTTTACTTGTGTTGTTTTGCTTTTTTCTTTCTTTTGCTGGTATAACCAAAAAATTCTTCCTAAGGCCCACATCAAAAAGTATTTTCCCCATGATTTCTTCTGAGATTTTATAGTTTCAGGTTTTACATTTAAATCATGTAAAGGTACAAGATCCCAATGGTGAATGTAACTCTACTGTCTACCTTAAATGTGCCAATAAACTTAATGACATTTTGAGTTAACTGGTCTAAATTATATATGATGGAGTTTCTATTTAATTGTCTTATATGGGTGGTGGCTTTTATGACATTTGTTTATGGCGATATCCTTTTTCTAATGCATAATCTTGGCACCCTTGCTGAAGATCAGTTAACCATATTGCTTGGCCTTAGTTCTGGGATCCTAAGTTTATCCCATTGAGCTCTACAGGTTTCTATGTTAATACGATTATGTGCTAATGAATGTAATTTTGTAATGTCATTTTAATTTTTTTCTTCTTAACATTTTATTTGCCGTCTTCTTTGATTACATATGATTTACTGATATTGTGTCTCAGTTTTCAAACTGCTGTTGGGCATTTGATATTGATTGCGTTGAATCTGGAAATCTCTTCCGGCAGGCTCTTTGGACACTTTAACAGTACCAATTTTTTCAATCCATAAATATTCGACACCTTTCATTGTTTTACTTGCATCCTTTCCTGAGCACTTGATTCCTCCTGCCTGCTGTGCCATGAATACTTTTCTCTCTGCTATGGTCGTATGCCATGCTGTACTACCTTGGAGATAGTGGACTATGACCTGAATCCTTGACAGACTGCGAGCTAAAATAGACCTTTCCTCCTTTAGCCTGTGCACATGTTGATTTTGTTGTCATTGTTGTTGTTGTTCCAGCAGTGAGAAAAGTAACTGAGAAAGCTTTGTTTTCAGAGAAGTGGAATCATGGCTGTGACCACCTGAAAGTGTGGCAGCTCCTTTGGAACTGGCTTGGGGAAGGATTTGGAAAGCTTTGTATGTTGATTGTAGAAGCAGCCCTAGGATTCTGGGAGCTGAGCTTCACAGCAGGTTCTGGTCAGAGATCAGAAGAGCAGAATGCTGATGGAAATATACCCCCAAAGACCAGGTTTGGGAGGTTTCTGTTGGGAAGAAGGATTCCAGGTAGCTGGACTCCAGGCAATGTGTGGTACGCTCCAGTCAAAATTTTTTCTGTGTTTTTCTCATGGCCAATGATGTTGTGGAAGACCAAGATTAGGGGCAACAGGACAATTGACCTGGCAGAAAGAAATATTAAGGACAGAAATTTCAAGTCTAATTTTGAGCTGGTGGCATGGATACTGATGGGGCCTTCTGGACAAGTTACCTCAACAATCAATAGCAAATGGCTGAGAAGAATGATTTAAAAATTTTTGAGTTTGCCAAGAAAGGAAGCTCCAGTAAATCCGTGGCTTGAAAAGGTGGAACAAAGGAGCTGAAAAGAAGCGCTTGCTGAAAAGATTAGCTTTAGCAGCTGAGCACTTTGGAGCTGGAGAATAAAAAAGATGGCACGAGAGCATCACCAGACAGGGGAACTCTACCATTTGCAGCCTCAAAATTGCAAAGCTGAAAAAAATTTGCTCTAAGAAGAGAGCTCCAGGTCACCATGCTCCAGGATGGTGGTGGCCTAGGGAATTTGTTTCTCTGGATGGGAGTCACAGCACTCAGCGATCCAGGCACTCGACCTCCTCTGGCCAAGAGAGAAGGAAGCCTGACTACTGCTCCAGCTGGCAGCAGAGCTTGCCGCCTTCCACGTGGCATTTGTTTTAGGTGTGTGCAGGACGTAAGAGTTGTGGGGCCAGCAGGTTTTAGATGAAGGCCTGGGAGGCCAAGCAGTGTGGCCCTGTGAGAGTGAAGCCAGAAGTACAAACACCAGGAAATCAAAGAAGCCGGGGATGTGAATCACTTGAGGATAGCAACAAGCAGCGGGCAAATCCTGCCCAAGAGACAGGCCATGAGGACTACAACCACCACAGCCACTGGCAGTGCTGCAGGCGAGGAGCCATCCAACCCTTTGGAATTCGTGTCTTCACTGATCAGCCCAGTGCTGGACACGGAAGTATGGGGTTGAGGGCTTGCCCTGCTTAGTGTCGGTCCTGTTCCTTTCTATTTCTCCATTTGTACCCTGTGGAATGGGAATATTTTGTGTGTTGGAAATGTTCACAACTGTGCTGAGTTTTCTGATGTAAAACATCAACATTAAATTCTAATATTTTCCCACTGTTGTTTGATTAATAATGATAGATAAACTGTTTTGCCTTTTAGAACCTCAGTTAGTTCATTTGTTTCCAGGATATGTATTCTTACTGGGGAAAATGTAACCCACAGGGGTCAATTGTTTCTTACATTGCCAAAAGAAATCTCATTATTTTCTGTATAAACACAGATGTACATATGGTATATAAGCTTATATATTGTAAATATGTGGTTTTAAAATATCAAAGGGAAACAATTAGAAAGTGTATCTAAATGCCTCCTTAGGAAGGAGATAAAGAAGTAAACAGTTGAGAAATACTCTTCTAAATAGTACACACGATCTCTTCTATCTCCTATGATTTCTGTGTATTTCTGAAACAGTGCTATTAAGATAGTCATGGTTTGATAAAAGTCCAATTTACTGACTTTTCCCCTTTTTCAAGATCAACCTTCTATATAGTAAAAAACAATATTGAAAACTACTTTTGTGATAATGAATGTTCTGGAGACTCACATCGTGACTGTCTTCTACTGAAAATGATGTCAACTTAAGTATCCCACCTACAGTGTTCTGTACATTTAGTTTAAGTTTCTTGTCTGCTTATATCTAAATGTCACCAAGAGCTTTTGTTTACACCCTAAAGAGATTGAAAACACAACTGCACCCAGAATAGATTTTTAGGGAGGACAAGAGGTGATGGAAACTTAACAAGCAAAATGAACAGAAAATTGGTAGGAGAAGGATCTCTTACATACACAGGATTCTTCTATGGATCTGGGGTTATTGGAATCTTGGATAATATTCTACTATAGTTGTGTTTTACCAAAAAAAGCTGTAAAAATATTTGCAAGTCATAAAGGAAGAATCATATCATGCTTTGGTGGCCTGAAGTGGTTTTTAAGCAGAGCTCAGAATAATAAAACAGAAAGACAAAGGATAGAAAAGTTATTTTCTTGCCTAATCACAATTAGTGGCCTCACAAAGTGAAAAATGAGAAGGAAATGTTATACTTTCTGTCTATAACTTTTCATAAAACCCATTTTTAATTAAAATGAAAATCATATTTTAGAATACTGACTGTGCCATTATTAAACTCAGATATTACCTGAAGCCTCAAATATCACTTCTGGGTCCCTGTTTTGTTCTAATATTCTTTTTGTTTTAGACAGGGTCTCATTTTGTAGTTGAAACTGACCTGGAACTCACTATGTAGTCCAGGGTGGTCTAAAAATCAGAGCAATCCTCCTGCCTCAGCTTCACAAGTGCTGGGATTACAGATGTGTACCACCACGCCCAGCTTGTTCTAATATTCTGTGCATGTGAGATGAATAGTCTTTTTTTCACCTTTTTCTTTTTCTACTCATAAAGCAGACTTTGTGTCCAGTGCTTCTGTTTCATAGAAAGATGAGAGCTGATCATTTTAAGGTGAAGCTGTCATTAAAAATGCAGTTGGACAGCTTTTCCAATAACTGAGTTATCCTGACTTCTGCACATTTAGTACGACTATTATATCAGGGAGCAAGTTCGCAGATAACAGCCTCAGCCTTAACTGTTGAGAGCTGTGTGACAAATATTGAACGGCATGCGAGTTACACATTGGAACTGTTCGTGTCACTTGTAGGAAGACGCTCATCCCGTGAACCCTGGATTACGGCTGCTGGGAGGGGTCACCGTCTATCTGCTCTCTTGTCCGGACTCTCTGGGCTTGGAGACCATTGTCAGACTGCAGTGTTTTGGCAGGTGAATATCATGCCAGTCGTTTATGTGGAAATCCATGTCGATCACCCTACTGCTTTCAACATTTCAGTTTGATGTGAAGTGAAAACAACTTCAATGAATATCTACTATCAAGTTAGCACGTGAGGGTGCAATGCAGAGGTTTCTTTTTTAACAGAAGGTGTATTAAGTAAAAAATGTAAATTCACCATAAGCCATTGACACGATATGAACATTTTTGTGTGAATTCTGGACCAAGCCCTGTTCATGGGTATCCGTCCAGATTCTTGTTCTTATGCAGAAATCCGTAAAAATATACAAAACTGCACAATTCTAAAAATCAGCCTCTGAATATTTTCCATTTATTTATTATATAAAATATACCCATACATTACACGTAAACTCACATGTTTTTACTTTGATCAGTGCTCAGTACTTTCTAAAATAATGAAACTCTTCTTTCTGCCACCTCCAGGAGGCCCTGCAAGCAGCGCCGTGGCCCCGTACTCACTGTAGCAACAGGAGCCCTGCTTTCAGCTGCTGTCTGTGCTTCAGGGCCACACAGGAAGGGACTCAGCATCAAACGGAGTGTGCACCCCACAAATTGCAGAAATAATATTCTTGATCCGAGTGTGGGTATTTAAAATGAGGTAACTTCATACAGTCTCATATTTGTGTTTGAGTAAATGCCTTCACATTTTTTTCAAAGTTCCTAAATATATTTATTAGTAAGTGAAGGTAAAACAGCTGCACCGTTTCCTTTGTTTATTCTTCTATCTGGGATGTGAGTTCACTGTTTTAACTCCTTTGTTTCTCTTCAGTGTCAACTGCCAACCTCTCCTGTAACCCCGCCCACTTCAAACCGGAAACTCCCCTACGTGCACCGGAACTCCTGCCCTTTCTCTGTACTGATAAGCAGGTGCTGCCTTGTGGACTGGGTTCCTGCATACCCTCATTGTAAAGCAATCCACAACAACTGGATTTTTATGGGTGCATTTTATTTGACTAAATCTTTATGTATTCCATAATATTTTCCCATGTATAATTGAATAAATGGATAGAAAAAAGATAATTTTGCACACCTTCTTTTGGAACCGTAGTTGTAGTTTAAAACAGGATTTTAAAGTTTTGTGGCATAAGGGGATGACAGATGACTTCTAGCTTTGGAATTATGCTATTTTCTGAGAAACTTCAGAGCCTCATGGATGGACACTGATAGGTGTAGTCTAAAGGATCATGTAGCTACAGATGCTATCAGGAAACTACCTCAGAAAGATAAAAAAGAGATGACCTTAATATGCAGCTTCTCTCTAGGGCCAGTGAGAGTACTGGTTATCCTTACACATAAAGGTTAAAATTAAAATACACGAAGTGACAAAAGGTAGAGTCTAAAAGGAGAGAAAACTCCTTTTGAACACGACAAATAAAATAGAGATTTCCACCTTCTTAAAAAACTGTAGAATAAATTTTATACTTAACTGCATGAGTGACAAAATTTAGAAAACTGTCTTTGCAAACATGTGCTATCAGTTCTTGGGATCTCTCTGAGTCCAGCATCTCTCCAGGCTGAGTTCACTGTGCACTTGTGTAGGAATGGGCGTACATCATCACGCCTGTCACCTCCGCGTCCCTCGGAAGCTCAGCAGAATTACTTCTCCCGAAATAAAAATAGTCTCACTCTTTACAACTGAATCATTTCAAGAATTTTTTATATTTTAAGGCTCACAATGAACTTATTTTTAGTGGAGAGGAAAGATGCTACTGATTAGATGTTAAGAGGAAACTGGGAGGATGGAAAATTTAGATACAATTTACATCACTGTGATTTTCTACAGCAAAGACTGAGCACGAATCTTTCAATAAAACCCTAGAACCTAGGACAACTGAGAACCATGCAGGTGTATTTAGTTATTGGAACTGAGGGCCACATTACATTAATTCTGGAAATATGAGCATCTGTAGCGAGTTGGTGGCTATCAGGACTTTGGCATGTTGTCTTTATCCTGCTCTCTTATAAACCAAACCCACTCATGCAATATCTTGCTTAAAGCAAGGAAACGTCTGACTATTATGTCTGCAATAAATATGAAGAATACAGAACACAAAGATGTGAGCTAATTACTTCTTCCTCGCTCTGAGCAACAAGGAGATTTTTCACACTATTTAATGTGTTTACTCCAGTTTCTTTTTTAACTTCTTGTTCAGTGTAGTGATCATCTTTATTACTTTAGAAATTATACATTGCTGGATGAAACACATCGATTCTCACTACAGGGCTTCCAAGATTAGCCATTTGGCTATGCTACATGTGGTGCTTGATCTACAGTCCAAATCAGTGTTCAGAAAGGTCAATATAGTGGCTGATTCTGGGTCAGGCAATGCCAAAAGCTGCTATTATGCTGAGAATGTAGTTCATCATTTAGCTCTAATATTAGAAGCTTCTGTGATTCTCCTGGCTTTAGTTAAAATGATTGGGATTAGTTATACAAATAAGAATAATATAATTATTCATCTGAAATTGACCATAACTCTACAGCTATAACATATTTAATATAATTAATTAGTTGAGCACAGGGACATCTTGAAAAAAACAGCAATTTTCCATTTGGCTGAGGAACTTTTGTCTTCATGGATCAATGGCCATGAAAGTGTGGTTGTCAAGGCAACCCCTCAGAGCATCTGCTAAGCAATACAGTTTCAAAAGCATGGAAACAAATGAAAGCCCCAATAGGGTTACACCTATACCATGGATAAAATTGACTGCTGATTGCAATATTATGGCTGTAACTGCAAAATAGCTATGTCACTATAAACAAACTGTACAAAGAAACCATTCTTATCTCTGTATTTTAAATCTTCTATACTTTCTCTCAGAAATGTCCTACATCACCTTACATCTATTTGTCCAAGAAAGCCAGCTTAAATGACAGCGCCTCAGTGATCTTCACGCCTTCTCTGTATTTGAATGCAATTTTTTAGCAGTACCAGTACCATTCCTGGCATATTGCTTTGCATTAAAAGTTAATAAATATCTATCTTCTAGGGAGAAAAAATGTCTTTTGTGAACCTGACTTTTGGTGATAGAACAACACTGGCTCCAAGTGTGTGTTCAATTAGCAATCTGACAAAAAAAATAGTATTGTTGCTCTTACACACACTTTGAGAATTGTTTTCATTCACACAACCCATCCATCGCTCTATGTCCAATGGAAAGATTACCACAGCTCATAATCCTGCTATCCTATCAATGACAGCCTATAAATGCTAGTCACATTGTAAAAAACTTTCAAAATATTTTAGAGTAGGCTGCACTGAATAACAGAAGAAATCAGTTAACTAAACCAATGTGAACATGTTGGATTGCATTGGATTAATTGTTGTTAAGAGTGTAAAATTGGACCAAAAGGATACAATAAAGTATTAAAGAGCAAAAAGCTGATATGTTCACTTTTTGGACTGTTTCTATTTAATCCCATTTGTAATTCAAAACTATATTGCAGCGACATAAAAACATAAGTGCTTTACAATGCAATTTTGAAATTGTATTTTGAGGGCCATAAAATGAGATTAGAATGAGGAAATAGATAGTCAAACATTAATGCCAATATTGAATTACTCTCCATGAGACATTTGGGGAAGACAGTGAGGATAAGATGTGTCAAATATTTCAAGATTTTATTGTTCATTTCTATTTTTTTTATTCTACCTGTACTAATTTTATTTATAGTCATCTAAAACCTCTAGAGAGGATGTCACATAAAATTATCTGTTTAGGGGATATTGTAAAAACTATCTTAAGGACAAAAAGTACTCCTTTTTTACTTTTTTTTAAAAAATAAGAACTTTTAAAGCTCCGTAATTAATACAAACTATTAATATTCATTTATAGATGTTAAAAAATACTTTGATTATTATAAGATAAATGCCTAAAAGCTAGACGCAACTATTTTGGTAATGATGTTTTTCTTAGATTTTTATATTCCTAATACAACAAAATGTGTAATTGCTTATACATTTTTAGATAGGTATGTATCCAATATTCATATTTGTGTAAATTTTGGTAAATTTAGCACATAAAGTAAATATTACTCACTGTGTAGTTCAGCTTGTCCTTGAATTTACTGGTTAGCCCAGGCTAGCCTCGAACTCACTGTAATCCTCCTGCCTCAGCCTCCCAAGTGCTGGGATTACAGGCATGCGCTACCATGCCCATTTTTAGATTTTTTAGTCTTTTATATGTCACCGTTCAATACACACTGCTAGTTACCTGGAACCTAAATTCATCACATCTAGTGTTTTACAAGTGTCGAGACAACTTAGCTATTTATTCAAATGTGTACAAGTAGATAACAGCTACTAATTTCCAAAGAAATTTTATGTATTAAATGTTCATTGCTTTTTTAAGAGAAAATTAATGTTGTAATTACATTTTTGTTGCACTAGTCACATCACCTAACATACTTTATTGACCACTTGCAACACTGGCAGTGAAGAATATTGCCAGTGATAAACTGAGTGGTCCCTACCAAATAATTTTTGTCTCATCTCTGAAATTGATTATTTTTGCAAAAATAAGATCTACCTATGAGATGTTATTTAATATTCATAAACAAATATAATATCAGAACAAATACATTCATGAGCAGAAGCAAAGATACCCTGGGATGACAACGGTAACACCGACCATGGAAAGGTTTGGAAGTTCAAGGCTTTCCTATAGTTTGGAGGCAATGTCTACCCAGAACAGACACCAAGATGATGGGCATAACTTATACTCAGAGCATCCACAGGTAAAACTACCTGAAGCTTTTGCTCTATGTCTGTACTCCTGAGATGCAGGTAATATATATTTCCTGTCATTCCCTTTAAAAGTTGCAGAACAAAATGATTCCAGTTTTCATGAGCAAGGCGACACTAGGACACTAGGTTAAGAGTCACTGTTCATTTCAACAGCCACGAGTACCCAAGTGTTCCCTGGTCATCCTGTTACCAGCTTCAGTGCTGCTCACATCCTGGCTGTATTCACACAGCACAAAGATGTGGGAGCAGAAATTAGAGGACAAGTTTGGCTTCACTCACAGACGCAGTGACTAAGAATTGAGTAACACTAACAGTTCTGCTCTCGTACGTTCCATATGCATATTCTTTCCTTTGTGTTCACTACATTTATTAATGCAAACTCAGAATAAGAGAGACATGAAAGTGTGACATTTCTAAATTTTCAAATCAGAAATTCCAATAACATATTCTCTCTTGTATTTTCTCAGCTTCTGTTTGAGAGACTCCTAGACTGATGCCTATGCCTTTAAATCTCTCAATTTGGATAAAATAACTGTGTGGACCAATGCAAGAGATCTTTCCTGTGTTCTACTTTGGCTACATTATACTCAGAAGCACATGCATATATCCAAAAACTTTTTCAACCATTTAGATTGTGGGCCCATCCACAGAATATTTCAGTTCTAATCCTAGTTCTATTATTTGTCAGCTGCAGTTAGGTGAATGCATGCAGAGAAACCATTTGTCAACATTCAATATTAATTCATGATAAAATCTATTAATGTCAAAGGAACAAAACAGCACTTCCTAAATTTGATAAATGGCATTTTCAAAAAAAATTCATTAGAGTGAAAAAATAATGTATCTTAGGTTCAGAGATAAGACAAAGATGTCTACACTTAACTATTTCTATTTGTTATTATCAGATTATACTACATTTATAAATTTAAGCACAGAATTCTAAGAAGAATGGATATTACCCTTATAAATCATAAGCAATAATTTCACAAGAAGAAAACAGAAACACTAAGTGAATCAGGCAGTGTTCATCAGGAAAGCAAATTTAATATAAGATACATAGGTATATAAGGATTTATAAGGTAGGCTCACAGTGGCCTCCCACACAGTTAGGCATGGAAGAGAGCACACTGCAGATTCGAAGGATCCAGTTGAAGGCTGAAGGCCTGGAGCTCACTGTGGTACCCCGCGAGAGTACCTTTCAGGAAGCTGAAAGGGCTGCACTGGAAGGTGAAGACAAGACTAGAGCTGCTCCAAAGAAACAGCAGAAAGACTTCCTTCTTCCTTTCCCTTTTGCTTTCATTCAAACTACAAGCCTATTGGCTGGTGCCACTCACACCTAGGACGGGTCCTCTGTCTTCAGGGACTCCACCCAGCCACACCCAGATCTATGCTAATGCAACCAGCCTGGCAGTTCTTACTTAAGTAGACACAACAGCTAATTATCGCACTGAGAAAAATATGTCTTTAAATAGAAGGTATAATCGATTTGGATTTGTGAAAAATTGCGTTCTCATGTAGAGCCACTGTTAGGAAAATTAATAACAAGCAAGAGAATGTTAGAAAATACTCACATCCATACATCTCAGAGAGGATTGGCTGGTCCCTAATAAAAATTTAGAAAACAGCACAATGAAAATGGAAATACTGGTAGCTTCTTGCGACACTCTGGTGGGCCAACCAGTGCAGAGCAACAGAGGAGCACGGAAGCAGTGTGAGGTCAGCTGGTAGGCCTACCCCTTCGGCCCAGCACGGCAGAGGAACCCAGCCATGAGGGAGCCAACACAGTGGTGTCTGCTATTCAGAAAAGAAAGAAAGAATGGCTGCTACTCAGAAATCAACCAATAGCAGACGTTGGTGTAGGAACCAAGTTTTCTGATCAAGGTGGTCTCCCTCCTTGCCCTTTGCTCAGAATAGCAAGACCAAGTTTTCTGGGCAAAGGGCTATAACAACCTCCTCCCTGTTTTTCTGTTCCTCTTTTTCTGACCCAAGAGTGAATTTATCTCCTCCCTGTTAGTTGCTTAGTTAGAGATATTACATGTTTTGCTGAGGATAGAGAGTTTGCCTAATTGTGCAATCATATAGGGTGTTCTATGAAAACAAAGAACATAGTGCCCCCCTCTGATCTCCTCGTGGGTATTAGGTATTTCCTGTTTCCATCCTCCTATTCCCACAAGCATCCCAGTAATAATCATTAGTAATGAAAAGCTAAAAATAGTATCAATCTTCAACTCTATATAAACATGCTTTGAAAGTGAGTCAGGGCCTTCAGTTTGAAGCCGCTGTGAAGGTGCCACTGAGGGTCCAGGCTCAAGCTTGCAATAAACTCCTCATATGCTTGCATCAGAAGAGACTCCTTGGTGGTCTTCTTGGGGATTTTGCGACTTGTGTATAACATTGGCAGGGGTGTGGGGAGAAAGAAACCATTCTTCATTGCTGGTGGGAGTGCAGACTGGTGCAACCACTGTGGATATCAGTGTGGAGATACCTCAAAGAACTAGGATTAGAGGTCCCATTTGACCCAGCCGTCCCTCTACTGGGTGTCTTTCCAAAAGAATTAAAAGAAGAATACCACAGTGATACGTGAGCACCAATATTCATAACAGCACAGTTTGGAATAGCTAAAACTTCGAAGGAACCCAAATGCCAATCAACTGGAGACTGGATAAAGAAGATAAGGTTTTCCTATAAAATGGAGTACTACTTAGCCATAAAGAATGAGAAAATAGATTCATTCATATTAAAATGGATACATATTGAAGATATACTCCAAGTGAAATAAATAAGTCACAAATGTGTAAATACCGAATAGTTTCCCTGGTGTGAATAATCTGCAACAATGCATAAGATCCTAATAAGATTACTGACATTTAGAAATGGGAAGAAAGGAGCTAAAGATGTATGGAAGGTGGGATGGGTAGGGGAAAGGTAAAAAGGGAAAAGAAAAAAATGTGAGATAATGAAAAGATGGAAATAAAAAGCGTATGTAGATGGGGAGGGGAGGAGGGGGTGAAGGGAGGGCAGAGGTAAGGGGAAAAAATGAGAATCAAGACTTGTCATGTAGAGGTACAAGATCCCAACAATGAACGTAACTGTATTGTATCCCTAAAATGTACCCATAAACTCAATGAAAGCTAAAAAAAAAAAAAAAGAACATTAGCAGTGTTTGGAAAAAAATTATATTCTGGAGTATTTCACCCAATTGCTAGGATAACTTTTTCTCCTGAATATAATATTAACAATCTTAAAAAAAAAAAAAGAATGAGAAAGTAGACATCTATAGCTGAACGGATGCACATTGAGGCCAGGCTCTTAAGTAAAATTAATAGGACACACTGGAGTAAATGCTGAATAATTTCTCTGGTGTGAAAAACTAAAAGTGCAAATAAGGTTCAAATGGTATAATTGATAGTGTGAAATAGGAAGAAAATGGCTAAAGGGGAAGTGGGAAGGGGAGGGGCAAGGAAATAAGGGCAATGAAAATATGTGAAAAAAGGAAAAAATGGAAACAAAGTCTCTGTAAATAGGGAAGGGTGAAGCGGGTGAAGGGAGGCCAGGGGTATGGGGAAAAAAACAAGAACCAAGGCCTATCATTAAAGGTACCAGATCTCAGTGATGAATGTAATTGCATGGTTTGCTTTAAATGCACCAAGAAACTTAATGAAAAAACAAAGAAAACGGAAATAAAATTTGAAGTGACACTTCAAAAAGAATACAGATGAACAGCCAAGAAGTGTACGATTCCATGTTCCGCATCTTTAGTTATCATAGAAAAGCAATAACTTTGCAAGGCTCACATGAAAATTTTTAGAGACGATTCAGCGGTCACCAAATTTAATCCATGTGCTACATCTATCTGCTGTCCTTTTTTTACAAATAAAGTTGATTTGAACACAATAACTCTATACATTCAAATATAGTCTCGTAGATGCTTCCATAATATAATAACAGAATTAAATGATCACTGCAAAGACTGCATGACCTGCAAAGGCTGCAACACTTAACAGCTATGCCTTTGTAGTAAAAGTCTACTGGCCTTGATATATTATCAGAAATTTGCATACCCTTCTAAGTGGCAAGTAAAATGGTACCAATACTTTAGAAAATGATGAATTCTTAAAGAGTTATAACTCATACACAAGCAAATTATATATTTAATAAAGATAAAACTATGCATCCAACAATACACCCTGGGTAAAGTTTTTATTCATACTTTATTCACAATAGTAAAAACATACACAAAGGGGCCAGGATTTAGCTCAGTGGTTCCACTGCTTGCCTCACAAGCCCAAGGTCCTGGGTTCAATTCCCCATAGCAAAAAAAGAAAAAAGAAAGAAAAAACATACACACAGCTCAAGTGTCCATCAAAAAGAAACTGGAGAAAATTGTCACAGTTCATATATGGAGACACTACTGCTTAGCAACGAAAATAGTAAACTACTGAAATATATCACAAGCTCATAAACCTGATGCTGTATGGAATTGAAAGACAAAGAGTATGCATTATATGAACTCCAGAAAAGGTAAATTACACATGAAATATACTGATAAAATTCCCATCACTTTGCTGTGAGGAGAGATCACCTTAAAAGGGCACTCTTCGATGGTGGAAAGATTCTTCATCTCTTTCACGGTGCAGATTACACAAGCTTGTGTATATGTGAAAACTGAATTCCACACTGAAAACCTGACGAGCTTACATAGTTTCTTCACTAAAAATGCACATTGGAAAAATGGATAGCTGGCCAGACTGGAAACAGTGTCTCTTTAGTTGGTGTCTGAATATTTAGTTCAAATTTCCTTACCATATTAAGAAGAATAACTGATTAAAAACAAACGGTATCTGGCACAATATGAATCACGCGTCAAACAGGGTCCAGATGCTCAAGACGTAGACGAGAGCAAGGAAATTCAAACAGAAAGCTGTTTGGTTAACGTGACTTATTGGAGTTTGATAGAGTGTAACTTAAAAGTAAAACAATGATAATAGCTTAGAAAAGGCTAAAAGGAGAGAATAAATTAAACAGATAGGAAAAGGAAATGTATCACGGAAACATGCACTCATAACATATTGAAATTTTTTATTTCAACATTTTTAAGTGAAGGGGAAGCCTATGTGAATTCTTCTCTTTCATGCTTTCGACTATTACAAACTTATTAATAGCCAGTAACAGGATCCAGGAAGAGGCACACCGGAGCTGATACTTTTCGGGAGAAACTTTCTCTGTATGAGGCTGTACCTGGGGCTTGTATACAAATTTTAAATCATTCCTGTTCCTCTTCCTTTGAGTTGTTCTTCTCTGTGTTTTTCGAAGAGTGCTTCATTCTCATCACATTTTTTTACCATCTAGTTTCGGCTGTCAATGTAGGTGATTATAAAACGGTGCTGTGACCACAGTTGGGAAAAAAAGGACCAAAGAAGAAAACAAGGCTGCCTGAGGAAAGGCACCCTCTGGGGAATGAGGAGAGGCCACTGCCAAGAGAGCCCAGCCCTGTGGGCAGACAGTGCCACCAGGAGAGCCAGTCCAGGCTGCCTCTGCCCAGGGAATAGCTTCGCAAGGCCAAGGCACACCTAGCAGTTGACTGTGAAGACCAGTGAGGAAACAGCAAAATAAGCAGAAGAAAAGTAACTGATTTCATTCAGTTTGTTCTACAGTGGGGGCTGGAATATTCGGCTTCAAATTATGAGCTATATAATGCACTTCACAGGGTTCGCTTTGGAATTCAGACGCAAAAATATTGAGCACTGAGTACACAAACAACAGAATCTTTCCAAACGAGTTCCCCTTTGCATTCTGATTAACCTCGTGACAAAAGGAATGGAACAAGGGCCATAAAATAGGGCAGCGTTTTCAGTGAAGAGAAGATGACATCAGACTGCAGGAATAAGCCACTGTGTTCCTTTCACCGCTCTCCTGGGTTTGTGGAGTCAGAGATGAAATGAAACCGCCAGAGCGTCTGCTCCAGGAAAGTAACGTGAGCCTGCTGATGACTGGAGGGTCTTTGGAAGCTGCTCAGGCACGTGGTCTTGTGTACCAAAGAGCGCGCGTTTCAACGGCATCATCTGATGACAGTTCTGGCTAGGATTTTTCTGACAAATAAAATACTGTCAGTAGCCAAGTGAGCTTCTTCTGAATGATAGAACAGAATCCCTTTGTCCACGCAGCGGGATGCCTGTTGGTTGCTCATTCAACATCTCTGAACCGGTCACTTTGGAATGTGTCTGAAAATTGGCCCATCACTTGTGAGTTTCTTGAGAAGCCATGCAGATACTGCAATCATTTTATAAAGAAGGAATGCTGAATAGATAACTGGTAGCCCTTACTTTTTACCCGGGGCAGAAATCTCTAATACGGACACACAACATGGAGGCTCACACGGCTTTTACTTTGACAGCCAAACTCCTATTTTATTGATGGTAAAATGAATGCGAAACCAGCGGTTTAAAGTCCACAGGAGGGAAGGAACACACCCCCGCTTCTCCCTTCTGCTCTCACGATCACTCCCAAGCTTAGTGTTTCATACTAGTGCCTTGCTTTTACTGGCGTAAAAGGTATTAGTAATGAATAAAGCCCGAGTGAGTTTCGTAAATTTTGATATTAATAGGTAATGTTAACTATGCACAGAAATGGAAAAAAATTAAGATTCAGTTATATTTCCTCGAAAAGGGAATGAATACTTGCACTGTCGGCTGGAGTAAGAGTGTTTCCTTCCATTCCGGGGAGCCGCAGCCGATGGCTCCACAAGGGCGAGGAGGAGATGAAGACGAAGAGGGAGCAAGGAAGGAAGGGCCTCACCCACTGCGAGTTGGCAATGGAGGCCTGAGCAGCTTGGCAGGGACCATAAAACTCACTCTGACCACGAATTAACGCATTTATGTCCTGCACCAGTGAGACTTTCTGGTTCTGATTCTGAGACCAATGATAAAAAGATGTCAACTCCTGCCTGAGGCACTTTCTGCCCACAGTTGGCCTGATTTATTTTTCCCTTATGCCTACGTTTAAAATAATTTATTTATTTGAAGCTTTATTTCTCAATATTAAATCCCCTTTTCCTTTTTCTTCTCTCTCTCTCTCTCTCTCTCTCTCTCTCTCTCTCTCTCTCTCTCTCTCTCTTTCTCTCTCTTTCTCTTTTGCATTGAATGGGGATCAGAAAACAAGAAACACATATTTTGGTCAGGCCAGTTACCTTCAGATAGCAGAGGATACTTTGAAGGAAATTGAAGACGCGATATGCACTTTGATATCTTTTTCTGTTTAAGCTTTTCACACAAAACATACAAACACACACTTACTTTAGGTCAGAAGTTTTGGCGTTGAATGTTTTCCCCCATGGAAAAACGATTACTTTGGGATTCTAGAAGGATGAATTATTTTTTCAAGAAAACAATGGTATTCAAAAATAATGAAAGGTGGCCCCTAGTTTCTGTATCTCATTACTTTAATTTTTGAAATATTTTCCAAGAATTGCAAGTAACATTTTAAACCATGCTGCTGTTGTATCTTAAACAAAAACTCAGTGATAACCAGTAGTCTATTAAAAATACTTTATTTGGAAGAAAACAATTTCGAAGTCTCTGATTAGTCAGAGCATAGTATGGATCTTCACTAAGAAAAACAATGACTCATTTTCTTTGTGAAAACCTGAGAAAGTGCAAATGTGGGTATGATGTTTGTGTGTGTGTGTGTCTGTGTGTGTGCGCGCTCTGTCTGCATTGAAACAATGTGATTTTGTGTCTTCTTTTTGCTTTTCCTGACTTCTTTCAGAATTTGTACAGTCTTGGGGGGGGTTCTGTTAATATATTTGCAGTTCATTAAAGAATATGGAAAATCCAAATAAATCATTTTCAAAAGCAAAAACAGAAAAATCCATGATTCCTTCATTTTATGGGGAATTCATCCACTCAGGGCTGCACCGAAACACAGATTCAGTGTTGTTATCCGAGTCCCTCTGCTTAGCACCTGTCACGTTCTCCTTCCCAATCATTCGAGTTTATGGATTAATTGCACGGCAGTTGCTATCATTGCAATCCGTGTAATTGCACTGTAATTAATCTGCCCTTCATATGCATTGACAAAAATAGATATGTTTTCTAGCTTTCTACTACCTACTTTGGTCTCTCTAAATTTGTCACACTTTTCTTTCTTTATGCTTTTGATCCTATTTAAAGGGAAGCTCCCAGATGTCTATGTTAGTTCTCCTGTCTTCTATAATCACAGAGTGATGGAGGAATGACAAGAGGTATACTGAGAACCTGTGTAGAGGAGATGTATCAAATTGTATAGTTAAGTATTATTTATGAGACTCTATGTCTCTTTCTAATTGGCTTAAATCTGTTTGAAAATAAATAGACAGTGTCCTTGGCTGGATTTTAATTTTCTGACAGTATCATAACTTCCAAAGTTTTAATTATAAGAGGTAGCTAATTAGAGTTTTCTCAGATAATAGTTCACAGCAGCAAAGAGAAAGTTCTAATGCTTTGATAGAAAGGCTTACGTATTCTAATTTTAAAAAGGGCAGTAGTTAAGGAAAGCAGAGAATGAACTGTAATTATTGGCTCTGTAGTGGTTTCTCTAAAGGCAGAAAAGATAGAGTCTTTTTAAGAAAACTACATTACTGAAACTAAATTTATTTTTGGCTGTAGTATGTGAGAGTATATTTCTGCCTTTATTTCAAGCTATCTATGCTTTTGTCTAGCTTACAAATATAGAATGGAATAAGGACAGATGTTTGAGAAGTCAAATACCATGCAAGAGTCAAAAGTGCATCAAAGGTTAAAAAATAAAATAAAATTTAAAAACGTAGAAAATTATACATCTTTTGTAAAGGTCCAGATATCTTTGAAACATTGTATTAGTCAACCATCACTGGAACAAAATACCTGACATAAAAAAAGATGGAAAGGGCCGGGGATTTAGCTCAGCAGTTTGGTGGCCTGCTTTGCAAGCGCAAAGACCGGAGTTCAATAACCGGTACCAAAAAAAAAAAAAAAAAAAAAAAAAAAAAA
>NW_022900928.1:7813828-7836949 GCF_012274545.1 Fukomys damarensis
AAAAAAAAAAAAAAAAAAAAAGAAAGATTTATTTTAGCTCATGGTTTCAGAGGCTTCAGTCCATGGGTTGATGGTTCCACTGTTGTGGGCCCAAAATTAAGCATATTATTCTGTTGAATGTGGTGATATGATTACAGAGAGACATGAAGAGTACGTTCCCTTGTGCTGGAGAATTTTCACAGAATTCAGGTTGTAGAGAGGTAAAATGGCTTTTGTCTCTCACCACATTAGGGGAGACAAGAAGCTGTGATTCATTTTTCTAGCTTGATGCTCTGAAAACAAGACAAGGGTAAAAGAAGAAATTTAAGAATAAGGGAATTGATGTTTGATATAATTAGTGCTACCTCAGAGACATATGTATTTCCCTTTTAAAAACATTTATTGTGCATTGCTACAGCTTTCAGTGTCATTTTTTTTTAATGTTTAAAGTTTAAAAGATAAAAAAGTGACACTTCTTAAAGTAAAATTTATTCAAATAAGGTAACAGTTTGTTCAAATTTTAAAGTAACAATTTATTCAAATAAAAACCAAACCAAGGGTGAAACCCACACATGGAAGTCCTACCTTCTCAGGAAGCTGAGGTAGAACGGTCCCTTGAGCTCAGGAGTCTGAAAGCAGTGTGTTCAAAATAGTGAAATCGCATCTCAAAACAAAACAAAATTTGCCACTGGTTGATACTCTAACTTTAGCTCTCCTTTCCATAGTGGAGTTTTAATTAGTGATCGATTCCATACAGTGATCCTGAGCAAATGATTTCTCACCCCGGTCAGGGTTAAATTATATTAGAGATCTTTCTTTCTTGTGTTTCTGGCAAACATCTCCTGAGCGGTTTTCATTCTTTTCCAGGCGTTGTTCTTCCTGCTCGAGCTATAAAATAGCACTCCCGATTCAACTGGCTTTCAACTTTAGCTCAAAACGTCCTTTCGTCCTGAGAAATCAGAACTTACTCTGTGTCCTTCCCAGTGACATTTCCCTTGATAACTCACCCAGCTGGCGGCTCTCCGGATACCTAGGAACAGCAGTGTGTGCATAAAGCAGCAGTATGCATAGAAAGATGGAAACACAACACCACAGACAGAGATTACACACTTTCCCTCCCGTAGCAGTTCCCAGGTTGGGATCTGACGTCACACGGTAGCGGGGCCCAGTGCCCTTTTGAGAATGAACACTAAACAGCATCTGATGGTTTTCTCTAAAATCATGAAAAATTCATTCAAAAGGGAAGAATGGTCGAATATTTAAGATAAAGACAGAAGTGAAGTCAACAAGCATGGGCCAAAATATCTAAACCTGTGTCTTAGAACTAACAGCTTAGGAAAACAAAGAGCTTTTAACTAGTCCAGGAGCGATATTAACCAAGGCCGTGATTTCACTTTAAAAGCCAGCAATAGGCAGGCTCAGTGCCAGTTACCACAGCCAGGGCTGCAGAAACCTGCAGGTGCGGAGGCATAGGGTGTAGTTCAGTGGTGCCAAGCCTGTCTTGAAAGCATAAGGTCCTGAGTTCGATCCCCAGTACCTCCCTCCCCCGCCCTCCAAAAGGGCAGCAGCAGACTGAGGGACCACATCATTTTCTGTTTCTCTGCCTCAGACCTTCCTGTACCTTCAGGCCCCTCCTGCCTGCTTGCCTCCATACCCTTGACAAGTTTCCCTCTCGAATGTCACCGCGGGTCTTCCAGAGAGTGGTCCCAAGGTTACAGCACAGTGTGAGACCTACGGGGAGGGATACGTGAACGACTTCACCTAAAGGACTTGAAAAACTTCTGTGGCGTTCTGGAATGTAAGTAAAACTTTGTGGTGTCTCCTGCTTGTGGCAAATGCGGAGCAGAAATAGCTTAGAAGACTCTGGAAGAAATATAGAGAAAAGCCTACCCTAGCCAGGTGTGGTGGTGGATGTCTGTGATAACCAGCGTTTTGGGAGGCTGAGGCAGTAGAGCTGCAATCTCCAGTCTAACCTGGGCAGCACAGTAAGCTAGTGGGATCCTCATGCAAAAACTGTGTTTGAAAAAAGATCTGGGTGTGTATCTCAGTGAAGGTGCTGCCTTACACTTCCAGTACTAGGAAAATAATCTGTTACTAAATGTCTCTACTGCTCAAAAACTTTTTAAATTCCTTTGGACTCACTACAGCAATATCATGGGGGGAGCACATTTCTAGATCACTGTTCCAAGAATGTGCTTGTTTTCCCGATCCCTATGGAGAACTATTTACCAAGTGATTTTTGCATTTCCCTTTGAAGAGTTAAGGTGGGGCACCTGTTTTGTATTCTTGAGGTGAGAGTTGGGGAGGAAATGGAAGGAATTGAATGCAATGTTGGGCAGCAACAGCCCTGAAGATGAAAATATCCATTTACTAAGTCATTTACCTGATGGGTGGGAAACGTTGAGTGTGTTAGGTGTAGCTATTAGTTCTGTCACTTCCTTCTTAATTTTATGAAGTTTTAGATTAGTGATTCCTGGTAATAAGGCAGGAAAATATGGAGCACACCCAAAGGTTAATGGGTAAATTTTATATAACACTGAGTTGAGGATATAATCCAATATATGTTTAACATGCTCTAATAAATCAAACACATTAAAAATTTATGAAACATACACACCACAAATATATTTCAGAGAAAATGTACACTTAATAAGCCGGTGTCCCACACTCGATTATATTTCTATACATTACCTGACTGTGTACTTTCCATTAATTTCTTGGTTGTTAAATTATAAAGTATTGCTTTTTATACATTATAAAAATAATGAAGTTGCTTCACAAGATCTATTTAAAAATGATTTAATGTTGATGCTATTAAAGTTCTAAGTTTGCTCTTTTCAAATGAGAAGCATATCTGTCCACCTTCGCCTACTTAGGAACTGTAAATTTGAATGCATTTCCCAAAGAATAAGTTCTAGCTGTCTGGGTCTCAAACCTCTTCTGCCTTTCTTCACTCACTTCCAAGGCTAACCACACTGGGCTCACAGCATTCCGGGACCTATGACAACATAGCTTCAGGAAAGTTTGCCAGGGGAGAACCAGGTGAGGTACACAGAGAATCTGAGAAGCCATTTCTGTACCAGATGAATAATTAACACTTATCTGTATCCATATATTATATCCCCTACATCCAAGCCAGGCCCTTGTCTGGTGTTAATAACGAAAGGAATAAGTCTGAAGGAAATTAAACACTTTGTCCAGTGAAATATACCAAGGGCGCAGGTCCTTAGTGCCTGGTCAACCTTCCTGTCATAAAGGAAACTTAGGAGTGTTACACCAGTTCGAATAATAAGCTCAGGCAGCCACAACAAAGCTTCACAGCCTAAGTGGCTTAACGAACAAACAAGTATTTGTTCACCATTGTGGAAACTGGAAATCCAAGATGAAGGTCTGGGAGGGGAAAGATCTGCTGAGGATTCGACCTTGTGCTGGAGACAAATGCCTTCTCTGTCCACTTTCATGTGGCCTTGCTTCTGCATTTACACAGATACAGAAACACACGCATATTCACACACACTCACGCCCATGCTCACACCCCATAGACCAAGACAGAACTCTCACATTTCTTCTCATTATAAGGAAACTTATCCTATTATTAGTATTCCACTATCATGATCTCATCAAAACTTAATGATTTCCCAAATACACCATGTCCAAGTATCATCACATTGAGGGTTAGGCTTCTCCAGATGAATTTTGAAGATAATACAGTTCACTGTGTAACATCGATCCATTATCATTATGCCCTTAAAACTAACAAATGGAGTTTAATTGGCTTTGTTCCTCCTAATTATTCTCTTTATTTGAGACAAATTTCATTCTCATGCTTGAAAAGACTCTGCATATTAATTGTGGAGAAGACGAATTCAACAGGAGGATATGTCAATTTTACTTCAAACTTTTGAGACCTAGAGGTAATGTACAAAGTGAAAGTAGAAGACAGCTTAGTAGGAAGGAAGGTAAAAAACAGAAAATATCCTAAAATTATAGCAAATACAATATATTGACAAAAAGTTTAAATATGCTCAATTTCTTTTCTTTTTTTCAGAGTACTGAGAGTAGTAGATAAAAAGATGGGAAAGTAGTAAAATACACATTTTCCTAAGAGTAAATGGATAATGTGCCAAAAATAAAGATGTCACATCTGGGAACAAAGAGACAGGTGAAGCAGAGGAATACAAAGAACAGAGAGACTGAAGCTGAGCAGATGTTGGACTGCTGGTCCCGGAAGAGAAGGATCAGGACCCTCATGGCCTGGTCAGGGCCTGACCAGCTGCAGAAAATGAGTCCAGTGTCTTCCCTCTGCACTGTACCAGGCAGTCTTAATTGTACTCCAATGTGGCTTGCTCTTTGTCTAATTAAAACATAAATCATAGAAGCACACCTATATTCGCCATCAGTTTTAAGGAGCAAGGAGGGCATTTAAGTGATTCAATCTGACCTCATAAGGGACTTGCTCTGACTCAACAGGCAAAACTTAGGGAAGCTTGGGGAAGGGGTAGACCTTGTGACATTTCACATTTCCTTCATTTCCCCCAATCTAAGGAATTAAAGAAATTGAGCTCTGCAAACTTTCGCCAACAGCCTGAAGGCCCCAAACCGGAGTGTTAGCCTAAACCAGTCCCACAATCATTAGGTGAGCAGCATCCTGTCCTGGAGCATGATAATTCTTATGTTGGTCTCGTACATTTCATTGGGAGCTGCAATATCCTTTCAAGTAGTAGGCAGGAGGTGAGTTGTAATTTACTATGTAGGATTGTCTATGAGTCCAAGACCCATATCATATGATGTTCCTTGACAACGTGACATATACTTACTGCTTTGTGTTTCAAAGTTTCTAAAATCACATTCTAAAATAGAACACATACCACTGAACACCCATGTGTCATAAACAATATAAGATGTATATAAAAATCCAAGATGACTTTCCGTAAGCTATTGCCACTTGGAAAGTTCATTTCACTGCCCATGGTTTCCAGCAGGTCTCCCTGTTTCTAATGCTCCATGGATCAGTTACTGTCTATTTTCAAGCAGAAAGGAGAAAATGACTTAGCAAAGACTTTCTTCTACAGCATAAAAAGAATTATGAGGGAAGCTGGTGGTATTTGTTTGCCTTTGGTCTTTTTTTAAATAGCTTTTTTTGGGTCAGTGAGCAGATGAATCACATCTGCTTACCTGGCCAGACAGAAATCTATATTTTGATGCTGATATTAAAGGCCATCACAGGAATCAATTTGTATTTGTTGTGAAACCCTTTTAAAAAGATTCTATCATCACCCTTGATATCTTCTCACCTGACAGTAAACTGTGTTGTATGTAATCATCAGAAAATAATAGATACATCTTAGGGAGCCATAAGCAAAATTTATTGCTAGCAAGAGTCTATTAGATTGTATGCTGAGCATTTTATTTTCAAAAAATACTCAAGCCATTCCATACCTAGAAAATATCTGAAAGTGAACTTCCATACTTTGGCTTTATAAATTGGGAGTTAAATGTGTCTCTTCTTTTGACTTAATATTGCTAATCCAAAAACTTATTGATATATAATATTTCCAGACATCATATATTCAGCACAGGAAATACAGGGGTTAATAAGAAAGACTCATCCCTTCAGGGCAGTGCGAGTAAATGACAAGTGAAGAGGCAGGAAGGTGTATAAACAAAAATTCATTGGCAATAATTTGGATCCAAAATCAGCACACCGGAAAGAGTAACCTTTCTTGGGAGATAACAGGAAGGGTCTTCAAAAAAGCAAGTCTTACAGAGCAAAGGAGATTTTCCTTCTGAATGGCACTCACCGCAAGGGCGGTAGGAAGGCAACATAGAAGGGCATTCTACTCAGAGCGTGTGGAGTGAAGGGGAGGTCCAGAGAGCTGATAGGAAAGTTAGGAAATGAAAGCGGTTTAGTCATCTTAGAATAAAACATGTCTACCAAATGGATAGGGCATCTTGTAAACGAGGGTGTGCACTGACCCAAGGACTTGGGAAATGAAGACTTGTCCTAATTTTTTAAAGCAGGTTTCTCTAGTGAGAATCCCTCTCTAAATTTTATATTTACGAGGGTATTCTAAATACCCAGAGAGGAGAGTGGTACCTGATAAACAGTCAATACTTGCAGAATAATCAACGGATTCATTTATTTCTCTTTTATGGTCTGCACTTACAGAAGCTGCCACATTGGGTCTCCAGTGCAGTCTCCTGTGCCCAGCTCTGTATGAGCGATTTCCTTGACACTAATCAGCGTGAGCTGTCAGGGGGCCCAAGCTTACCTGCAGTGCCACTAGCATATTAGCTCCACAAGGAGAGAATGTGTATCCATGCTTTTCTTCTCCAATTATTCAGGTCTTAAAGCAATTTATGAAACATAATAGATATTCATTATTCAGCTAAATTAATGCAAAAAGATGGAATAAAGCTTTGCACTGAATTAGAATCTTGCAACCACAGTTTAAATCTTTGATTCCTTAATTGTGAAACTAACTGCCGTTAGCAGAGTGAAATGTACCGTAGTCATCTATGTAGCTTTAAACAAATAAAATGTAAGATCAATGTAGCACAAAGTGAGAGTTTATGATACAGAGGAAAGAGCAAACATCATGAACATACAGCTTTGAATTTAGTGTTCTTTTTCCTCATTCATTGGAAGTCAACTTACACAAGCCATGGGTTAAGGAAGAAAGAGAATGTATAAATTATAAACTATCTAGGACTGAAGATCACAGAAGAGAGATTGTGTGAGCTCAAGCCATAAGAAAAAGGATGAAACATGGACTCATGGTACACTGATTATTTGATAAATTCTAGTGCTGCTAAAGAGAATCATTGGTAAAACTAATAGCAGTTTGGATTTCCATTCTTACCAGTAACAAATAAACAGAGGAATGCCTTACGTATGAAAAAAGAGTGTTTCAGAAAATGGAAACAAATATACTATGTAATACAAACCATAGCATAAAGGTGCTCCTAAACACACACACACACACACACACACACACACACACACACACACACACACTCACACACATGAAGCAAATAACCATTTGAACCCAACGCTTTAGTTATGGATAAGAGGGATCCCCTGATATTTCTGCTCACACTTATTCATGAGTAGGTTGTACATTCACAAACATTTGCAGTTATTGAACAAGGGTAACATGTGCTGCTCATTTCTGATTCTACAACTAAGACACAGAATGGGGGAGGCTTCTTGACTCCAGTCTTGTGCTCTACACGAATCATGGACCAGTGAGGCTCCTCACTGTATCACACTCAGCCAAACACCGCATTTATTCCAAGTTGTCAAATTGTCCAGAGCTTGGACATCAGTAACACAAACAAGATCATCCCTTCATGCAATGACAAAAACAAAATTTGTCAAAAACAAATGCCACGGAGGAACCCACAAAACTACAAATGGAAGGTAGACATGAAAGCAAACTAACAGTAATACTGAGTATAAATATTTGGCATGAAGTCCTAGGGGATCCTATTGTTGCAAATGGTCAGTTTACATTACAGAAACAATGAAAGACTTCACATAACGTACAGTCTTTAAAATCGGTGTCTTGGAGAATGGGGCAGAGAAGTAAAGGTTATACAGGCAGACAGTAAGTCAGGACACAGGCATATTTGGGACACAGTGAGAACTTTAGTGTAGTTGAAGCCATGAATGTGGAAATATGAGAAAGATGGAAGGTGAAAACTGGGGATGGGGCCCAAAGAGCATTGCACGGGGTCCTCTGCATTTAGAACTGATTTGTTACTTGGTATTTTATTGGCTGGTCACAAATGCAGAGTCTGAAAAGTCATACCCACACATGTGTATTTGCACTGAACTCCAAGAGGCACAGTGGAGGTGTGATGGAGACTGTGATGTGTCAACTTGACTGCACTGAGACGGGTCTGAGAGATTCCCCACATCGTTCTGGGTGTGACTGTGGGGGTTTCCAAATGACTGGCAGGGAGCGGAAAACTGAGAGGGGGAGCCCCGCCCTGGCTGTGGGTGGCGCCATTCAACAGACTTGCAGCCTTGATGGAACGAAAGGGCAAAAGGGAGAAATGCTGCTTGCTTTTGCAAAGCTTCACCCTGCTTGAGAAAGAGCAACTGTGGCTGCTGCTTCACCCACGCGTGTCAGAATGTCATGTTTTCTGAGTTTCAGCAGGCTCACCTCAGCAGATCTCCTTTTCTCTTGGACTGGGGCTGCATCTCAGATCACTCTTGTTCCGCAGCTTCCAATTTCTTGGACTGAGCAGCAACTGGCTCCTCCATCTGTCCATCTGTCCAGAACCACGGACAGTTACCAAGTACTCCTGCTTCTGATCCTGTACGCCTGCCTGATAATTGCCCTTCCATAATTTTCTATGTGTCTATTTCATGGTATTGATTCTATTCCTCTAGAGCACATGAACCAATACGGCAAGGTTTTACCGTGTAGAGTGAATACAGTACATTTCTTTTTAACATTGAATTTTGAAGCCATGAGGAGAGCAAACAGAAATGGAGAGAGATAAGAACAGAGAATACACATGAGGTAATATCAATAGTCCACCTCAAAGAGGATGATTAGACCAAGGGAAGGGCGGGGTTGGATATCAGTATGTAGGTCGATCACTTTCTGATCTTGACACAAAGCATCGCCAAAAATCAACAGAGATTTTTTTTTCACCCCAGTTTCAGAGATTTCAGCCACTGGTCATTCAAATCCATTGTTCATGAGCTACTTGAGGCAGAACATCGTGGCCTAAGGTGCAGCAGAGCAGAGCTGCTCACCTCTTGGCTTGTGCTTGAGGGTACAGTTACCACTGCAGCCGCTTGAGAAGGGAAAATATACTGAGGCTGCACACCACACAGAGCCCGAGGTGACATGGTAGAGTCTGTGCTATCACTGAAGCAATGGAGAATGAGCAAAAGATTTTGGCTATGTGTAAATATCTTTGAAGGGGACAGGAAGGGAAAGGGAGGTAGAAAAAGGACTGTGTTTGAAGAGTACACTCCCACCAGCAAAATTTGCTTTGATTTGGAAAGGCTAATCCATCGAGAAGTCATAGCAACCCCAAAGTCCAAGCTCAAACAACAAAGCTATAAAATATGTGGTGCAAAATCCAATAGAAATGAAAGAAACCATTCACAAACACAGTAGAACAACCGTAAAAATATGTGAGCTAGACATGAGTGTATCCAAACGCACAAAACAAACAGTACTTGACATAAAGGGATAGGTATAGAAGTCTCTAACCACAATGTAATCATTGTATATGACAAACTCACCGCCGATACTGCTCTGTGTGGTGGAAAACCAGATGCTTTTCCTCTGAGATCAGGAATGTGGCTCCGTGTGAGGTTCCACTTGCCACACTCCAGGTCAGTACAGGACAAAAAATTTTAGACAGAGAAACAGAAGATATACTCCTAAGTGAAATAAATAAGTCACACATGTGTAAATACCGAATAATTTCCCTGGTGTGAATAATCTGCAACAATGCATGAGATTCTAATAAGATTACTGACATTTAGAAATGGGAAGAAAGGAGCTAAAGGTGTAGGGAAGGTGGGATGGGTAGGGGAAGAGTAAAAAGGGGAAAGAAAAAAATGTGAGATAATAAAAAGATGGCAATAAAGTGTTTGTAGATGGGGAGGGGAGGAGGGGGTGAAGGGAGGGCAGGGGTAAGGGGAAAAAAATGAGAATCAAGACTTGTCATGTAGAGGTACAAGATCCCAACAATGAATGTGACTGTACTGTATCCCTAAAATGTATCAATAAACTCAATTAAAGCTGAAAAAAAAATGAAAAGAATAAAAGGGACAAAAAAGGCCACTTTTATTTGCAAATGATTGCAGATGATAGGATACTTTATTTAGAAGACCATAAAAACTCCAAAAGAAGATTTTTTTAGATATGATACATAAATACATAAATTATGCTATGCAGTATAATGCATCAAAGTAGAAAAAATAGCTTTTCTGTACACCAACAATGAACCCACATATAAGGAATTCATGATAATAATTTTATTCATGATAGGTCCAATAGAACAATTATAAACCTACATAGGGAGACGAAAGACTTCTGATATTGGAGAAATCACAATATTTTATTAGAAAATATATCACAAAGCTATGCTAGCAAAAACACCATGTATTGGCAAAGAATGAATGTGTAGGACAACAGAATAGAACAAGGGACACAGAAAGAAACCCATAAAAGTAGTCACCTGATTCTTGACAAAGGGGCCAAAAATATGCTGAAGAAAAGACAGTCTCAGAAATAAATAGTGGTAGATAAACTGAATATCTGCATGTCGAGATTGAAATTAGATTCTTATCTTTTACCCTACACAAAAATTAATTAGAGTTAAGCATAGACCCAAAAACTTAAAACAAAGAGAAGAAAACTTAGAGGAAACACTTGAAGTCATCAGAACAGGCAAAGACTACCTGAATAAGACTCCAGTAGCATAGGAAATAGTAAGAATCAATAAATGAACTACATGAAATTAAGAAACTTCTACACTACAAGGGAAACATTAGCAGAGTAAAAATAGACCTCAGAATAAAAGGAAAGCTTGACCTGCTACTATTCCTAAAGAGAATTACTGTCTGCAAGATATACAGAACTCAAAAAAAAACTTAATGCCAATAAATAATCCAATCAGTAAGTGAGCAAAGGAATTGAACAGAACCTTTTCAATCTTACTAATACCTTTCATAGAGTAAAAGTTTTAAAATTTACTGAAAGCCAATATACTAGTCTATCTTATTTAGATAACAATTTGCACCTTACTATGTCTAAGAAATGAAAAAAAAGGCAGTTTTATTTTTCCTCACAGTTGTGGTTGAAGGTCTAGGGGTCACCCCCTTGCTAACTGTCCCAAGGTGGAGCAGAACATCATCTGACAGCAGACAGGAAGAGTGTGTGCTTGCGTGCATGGGTGTGTTTGCGTATACACACGTGTCCTGTGATATGTCTCCCTTTTACGAGGCCACCAGAATCCAACAAGTGCAACCCCACTTTAACGATCTTAAGAATGACCATCACTTGCTAAAGGTCTCACCTCTCAACACCATAGTCAGAGTCAGTTTCCACCTCACTAATGGCTGTGCTGATTTACATTCCTTTAAACAGCATGGAGATGTTCCAGTGCTTGCTATCATGAGGCATTTTTATAATAGCCATTCTGACTGGGCTATTTCATTGTAGTTTTTATTTGCATTTCTCTGATGATCAGTGAGGCTGTACATTTTTTCCATATATATTGTCATTTATATGCCTTCTTCAGATAAATGCATATTTAAGTCTACTACCAATTTGTATTTGCTTTATTTACTTATTATTTATTTTGCTTTTGGAGTTCCTTAAATATTATGGGTAAAAAACCCTTATCTAGCTGAGGTATTGGGAGTGTTGTCTCCCCTTCTATAAGTTGTCTTTTAACTCTGTGAACTCTGCAGAAACTTTTTAGCTTGATGTAGTGCTATTTGTCTGTTTACTTTTGTATCCTGTATTTTGGAGTCTTATTTATAAATAGATTCCAGTTCATTCTGGCCTCCTAAAGATTTTTCCCGTGTTTTCTCTCAGAAATTTCATAGATTCGGGTATTAGATTTAAATATTAAAAGTAAGTTTTGTATATTGAGTTCATTTTTGTAACTGGTGAGAAATAGTTCTAGTTTTATTCATCTACATATAGATACCCAATGTTCCCATCACAGATGCATGAAGATTGTACTTTTCTAATGTGTGTTCTTTGTAACTTTGTCAGAAATCAGTTGTTTGTACATGTACTGGTTTATTTCTAGGCACTTTATCCTGTTCTTTTGCCCTTTGTCTAATTTTATATCAATACTATGCTGTTTTGATTTCTTACCTAATTGCAAAGTTATAATGTATCATTTTTATTGTCACAACATTGCACATAGTGATTTTGTGATATATGCAGTGAGATATAATCAGGATTTTCTTGTAAGAGAAATAAAGTGTAGAATGTAAAAATCATGGTGCTATAAAGTGCTGCATGTATTTATCATGGCAATTTCCTATTGATTATTTTCTCATGGTCATCTAAATACATGAGAAGGTAGTTTTGTAATACGTGCTGGAAATACGTATCCTTCAGGCACTTGATTCTCAACAAAGGGTTACAAATGCGTACACTGAAACGATTTCCTGTAATTATCAGCAAAGCTGAATAATCATTTCATTTTCTTCATTGATCTTGAGACAGGAGATCTTGCGATAGGGACATATGTGAATTACAGCATTTCAGTCCCATTTCCACAATTTGCTTGCTTTTCAGCTTTTGTGAGGCTGCTTGAGTTTCCTCCTTTGTTTTCTCAAACAGAAAACAAACATAATGCTACATACTTTCTCAGATGGTTGTGAATAATAATTAAGATAATGGAGAGGAACTGTGAGAGGGGCGGCTGCATGGAGCTTGCCTGGGAACACAGCCCCACCCCTACAGGCTTCACACCCAACCCCACATGCACCTCTGGCCTCCTGGCTGGGCTGGTACCTAGATTCATACTACAGAGGCACAGGGGATCATAAAGGCAATTGTGCTGAGCTCTAGCCTTGATTTTTATTTAATTCACACAGTTAAAGGTGATAGATTAATAACTACCACAAATTGTCATTTTTCTCAGCTGTGCTTGATACTATTGTATTACTTGGGCTAAGGCATTGTGATTGATTTAATCAGTTGTCCTTCCTGGTACAATGAAATTGAGATTGCCTCAGAGTCATTAGAGACTCAAAACCTAAAGACAAGCTACAACAGGAAGATTGAAATATTAACACAGGAATTAAACCAAGGACAGTATCAACAACAAAAACAGAAATGAGAAGATATTCAAGCAAGGTACAAGCACACAAAGTCTGCCTGTTCATCAAAGGCAAATTCTGAAGGAAATGAGGTGGAAAAGTCTGATAATCAATCACCTGGACACCCTGAACTGATAGCACAGGAAGAGACAAAATAGATGAATGAGGGTCTAGAAAAATTCAAAACAGAAATAATTTCCTCGATATCTACAGAAACGATGAGGAGAATGAAAGACATGACTAGAGACTCTAGAACAGAAACAGATAAAAAAAAACAACAAAACATGACCTTAATAGAAGCCATGAATGCCCAACATAGGAAAGAAATGGAATCCACTAAACAGATTCAAACAGATATCCTGGAGATTAAAAACTGTATTGAAAGTATAAATAACAGACTGAGCCAATCTGAAGAAAGGATATCAGATATAGAAGATAGGATGGTGGTTAGTGACCATGAATAGAGGGATCTCTTAAAAAACAAAGTAAAGGTAAACTGGGCATGGTGGTGCACACCTGTAATCCCATCACTAGTGAAGCTGAGGCAGGAGGAGGATCACTGTGAGTTTGAGACCAGCCTGGGCTACATAGTGAGTTTCAGGTCAGTCTCAACTATGTAGCGAGACCCTGTCTCAAAAAACCAAAAAAAAAAAAAAGTAAGAGAACATGAGAAATCAATCCAACAGCTCCTAGATGATTCAAAGAATAGTATAAGACTGATAGGAGTCCATGGAAAAGCAGGAGAAAGTACAAGTGACATAAAAAAATGTTCACAGAATTAATGACAGAAAATTTCTCAAAAAGACCAAAAGAATTTAACATACATATAAGTGAGGTTTATAGGACTCCAAATAACCAGGATCACAAAAAAATCTACACCTAGGCATGTAATAATCAAGATTCCAGAAACTCAGCAAAAGAATGAAATACTACAAGCAATTAGAGAAAAGAAACAAATCACATGCAAAAGAAAGCCCAACAGAATCACAGCAGACTCTTCATTCCAAACTCTCAAGTCAAGGAGAGCCTGGAGTGAAGTAGTTCAAGCCCTAAAAGAAAACAACCTCCAACCTGGAATGATGTATCCTGCAAAACTCTCTTTCAAAATTGATGTGGAAATAAGATACTTCCATGACAAAGAGCACCTGAGAAACTTCATAAATACCAAACCAACACTCCACATAATTCTAAATAATATTCTAGAAAAAGACAATGAAGTTTCCAACTCCATGAGGCCCAATAGAGCAAATCCAGCAGGCAAGGCAAGAAATTAAAGAAAGGAAAGAAATTAAAAAGTGCCACCAACAGTCAATACATATCAGCTATAACCACCAGTGTTGATGGTCTTAATTCATCAGTCAACAGAAATGAATAAACTGGCAGAATGGATTAAGAAGCAAAATCCATCTATATGCTATATACAAGAAAGGTACCTCGTTCAAAAAGAAACTCATACACTGAAAGTAAAAGTATGGAAAGCAGTTCTCTATAAAGAAAAAAGGAAAAAAAAATTATGCCTTCCAAAAAAAATAAAATTAATTAAGATAATGAATGGATTGAGTAATTGGGCAGAATTATGAGCACGATGCCTTAAATAACAATGACCGCAGAAGTGATAACTTTAAATACTTGCTTCTTTTTCTCTTTTTTTATACATTCTGTATCTGCCAATAATAAGGTGATAATATTGCTTATCATGTCTCATTTCACTAAGTGTTCATCTTTAATGAAGGAGAACAGTAAAGAGCTTGAAAGAATTCAGTAGAGTTCAGGACACAGATGGTTTGGCTCTGAATATGACCTTTCCTCTTTATAACCTGTATCGACTTCCCCTAGTGAAGTAACTTTTCTGCATCCATTTTGTCTGTAAAATTGGTATAATAATTCCTAACTCTCAAAGTTTACCTCTGATAGGAAACAACGTCATTAAAAACTCCAACTATTAAATAATGATTAAAATTATTAAAATTTAATAGACATTCAGTTAACACCAGTATTCTCCTTTTTATAGTTTTCACCAAGATGGTGTATATTGAACATATAGGTACAAAAGTGAACGCTAACATTCATGCACACGACTTTCTGCATTTATCATAATCCAGAGCTTGTATAATTACTTCATAGCTTTCAAAAACGCTTTCGATTCTTTGAACCTAAGATGAGTTAAGAAGATGAATGTGAGTAGTTCAAAGAAAGTACAGTAAAACCTTGGTTTACATTCTTGTAATCCAAAGCATGTATAACAAAGTGAATTTCCTCATAGGAAATAATGGAAACTCAAATGAGTCATTCCAAAACCCCAAAATATTCATATAAAATGATTACAATACTGCCATATAATAAAATAATAAAGAATACAAAACATAAAGAAAAATAAATTAAACTGCTCTTACGTTTGAAAACTTTCAAGGCTGCTGCAAGGAAGACAGGAGAGAAGAGGGTTACTTTGTAGGATGACTTTCACTATCACTATTGGAATCACTGCTATTCATTGGCTCAATGGAATCTTTTTCTTTTCACGCACATTTATCAAGGGCCCTATCCTAACACACTTGCTTTGCCATCTTTTGAGGATTTCACAAAATGTGACATTGCTTCATTGTTAAATAGATTCATCGCTTACACTGCTACAGCCTTATTCGGTTGACACATTCCTACACAATTTTGCACTGTTTCCCATTTTGTATTCATCTCTTTAATCTCATTTGAAGTAAGGGATTCCTCTGCCCTTTTTCCTCCCTCTCGTCTACAGATGAGATCTCCTTCACAACCTCTTCTTTTTGGGAGATGGATCACCCGCAGTCCAGCATTGCAGGTGGGGGAATTGGAGCTAGAGACAGAGAAAGACAGAGGCAGACACAGAGAGGCGAACCATTGGACCAGGTGCAAATGCGTTATCTTCAGCATATCACACTACTCTGTTGCAAGACAACCTTGTTTATCAACTTCAAATTGACTAGAAATATTCACTTGTATTGTGAAACACTCACAGAACACATTACTCACAATCCAAGGTTTTACTGCATTTTAATTTAAAATGTGAAATTATCCATCTTTATGTCAAGTTAATTTTTTAAATTCCTCATAGTCTTACCAGTTGATC
Source organism: Fukomys damarensis (assembly GCF_012274545.1). Taxonomy (NCBI): domain Eukaryota; kingdom Metazoa; phylum Chordata; class Mammalia; order Rodentia; family Bathyergidae; genus Fukomys; species Fukomys damarensis. The sequence goes on from NW_022900928.1 coordinate 7,829,734, forward strand.
TCGTCATATTTGGGGAAGGTTGTAAGGTTAAAATATTATCTGTGCTAGTTTTTCAAGGATGGACAAGATCCAGACACAGAACAGATGTAAGGATATTTTTGCAGAGATCGAAAAATGTACTGTTAACAGCAAAATTATTTGGAATAACATAAGCCAAATACAGCTTTCTGGTGTTCCTGAAGACAGGCAAAGATTGCACCCTCATTGCTCATCTAATATATTCAAACTCTACAGAAGAAAATGACTTGGTACTTACCAGTAGCTGCTCTAATTACCCTTCACTCGGGTTAACTTGTCAGCTGCTTCGGGGTGGTACTTGACAGGGCAGTGTAAAGTCAATGAGTTCTGGTTCTTCACGAGTAATCATGTTCCCCAGACAGTCATCTCATAAAGAGGGGCTTATAACCACGGCACGCTTCACTCCACTGCAATCCTCAGGGCGTGAGGTGTGCTCCAGCACTGAGGCAGGGCTGTCTGCTGTGCCTCTTGTCTCCAGTAGTGTGACATACAGGGAGTTATTCAAGGCATGATTAAAATCTCATCATTCAAATTATAACAGCAAGTCTTAGGTGCAGATCTGGTGTCTACAGTTAAGGAGAAAATCCGTGGTACCAGGGGAATTTTCATGCTTAGAATATGCGTGGTAGAGATAACACAGAAATTGGAATAAAAACTTATAGTGTGAAAAGAGTGTCCTTATCTATTAACTTAGAAACTTGCCTTACACTCTTTATATCCTGATTTCCTGAGCTATAAACAAATATAAAATAAAGATATAAAGAGAAAGCTAACAGACCCCAGACACTCTTGTGTTCTTGGCATCAAGGAAAACAACAGTGACGATTTGCAGTAGCAGCAGTCATAGGTCCTCCATGCAGAGGACCTGCAGAATGAATGGGTGAAAAGTTCCAGATCATGGCTTCTCCCTGAGTGGGGAAATAATGCATACAGCATCCAGAGTTCCAATGTTTCTGGAGGCCACCAAAGTACTGACTTGAGGGTTGCTTGTCTCAGTGGGCCATGATCCAGATACTCCTCATACCAGGAGTTCACTAAAAAAGCAAGAGAGTGAGTTGGAGTAGCATGGTATTTGAAAAATCTCCCAAATCTATGGCTAGGGAGACTGGTGAGTGACTTTCCTTGTACAAGACCACTTCGTGAAGACTAGGAAAGGTAACTATGCTCTTTATTTTTGTTTACCCACTCGGAAAGTTGTGTGAAGACTAGGAGATGCATTCCTGAGTAATAAAATGAATCTCCTGAAACTGCCTTTAATGAAACAGAGATATGATTTGCCTACAAAAAATTCACAATGATCAGCATAAAGATGAACAACAAGGTCAGGGGAACAAAGCCTGAACATAGCGAGAACTTTAACAGAGAAAAGTTTTCTTAAAATAAAAGGAAAAACATATTAAGGTGAGAGAATGATAACGGATTTGGAGAAATTCATTCCAGGGATTCCAGCAGGGGCTTCATCAAGGAGAAGAAAAGATCAATTAACCCAAAAACAATTCACTGGGGACTGTTTAATCAGGGAAACAAAACAAAATAAAATAAAATAGTGAGTAAAACTCATGCAACTTCTAAAACACTAGCTAGAGAACCATATTAGTCTGAAAGAGGAGAGACTAATTAATTTTAAGGAAATTAGAGCCAAAACTTCCCCGATCTAGGGAAGGAAGGGTTCATCAATATTGGTGAAATCCAGTGAACCTCAATACAGGTGAATCTTTAGAGAGCTGCACATTTTGTAATTAAACTGTGAAATTTCAAGCACAAAGAGACAATATTGAAAGCAGTAAGAGGAAAAATAAATTATCTTATAAAAGGAAAATTCTGTGAAATTATCACAGATTTCACAATAGAAATTATGTGGGTCAGAAGAAAGTTATAATTATTTTTAAACCACTGAAGGGAAGACACACCACACACACACTCACACACACACACACACACATACACACACACCCTTCCTAAATATGAATTGTGTGCTATGTGGGCCATGCAAGTTCAGGCATAGAGTAAACCATCCTAGGATAGACAAATTCTAACAGGATAATTTGTTATTAAATATTTTAGCACCATGCATGGTGTCATATACTTGTCTCAGCACTCACAAGACTGAGGCAGGAGGATTGTTATGAGTTCGAGGCCAACCTTTGCTATATAGTGAGTTCAAGGCCAACTTGAATTTCATGTGAGGCTTTTTCTTAAAAAGCAAGCAAACAAAAAATTCATAGGAACATAAAATCATCAACTGGTAGATTTCTCTCCTTGAATCATTTCTACATTAAAAATTGAAGTTTCACTGATGAGAGAACAAATAAAGGAAGTCGAGTGTGGAAGTGCTGACAGTTGTAAAAGCTTGGGTACTTTGTTCTTTATGAAATGTTACTTGAGACACATTTGACTCTACTCTGTCAGTGAAAAGGGAAAATATTTTAAGCATTTATTTCATTTTATTATTTTTTAAAAATTGAGTTTATTGGTACATTTTAGGGATTAAGTACAGTTGCATTCATTGTTGGGATCTTGTACCTTTACATGACAGGTCTTGGTTCTCATTTTTTTCCCCTTGTCCCTGCCCTTCCTTCACCCCACTCCTCCCCTCCCCATTTACAAACACTTTATTCCCATTTCTTTTCATTATCTCACACTTTTTTCTTTTCCCTTATTACCCTTCCCCTGCACATCCCACCTTCCCCACACTTTAGCTCCTTTCTTCCCATTTCTCAATGTCAGTTATCTCATTAGGATCTTATGTATCATTATATTTATTCACATCGAGAAACTACTTGGTATTTACACATGTGTGACTTATTCATTTCATTTAGGAGTATATCCTCAATATCTCCATTTTCCTATGAATGAATCTAATTTCTCATTCTTTATGGCTGAGTAATATTTCATTTTATAGAAAAAACACGTCTTCTCTATCCAGTTTCCAATGATGGGCAAATGGGCTGTTTCCAAGTTTGACCTATTACAAACTATGCTGCTATAAACTTAGGTGCACATTTACTATCACTGTGATATGATTCTTTTAATTTGTTTGGAAAGATACTCAGAAGAGGGATGGCTGGGTCAAATGGAACCTCTAGTCCGGGCTCTTTGAGATATCTCCATATTGATTTCCATAGTGGTTGCATCAGTCTGCACTCCCACCAACAATGGATGAGGGTTCCTTTCTCCCCACAGCCCCACCAACATTTGTTATTGTTTGATTTCTTGATAGCAGCCATTCTTTGTGCGGTGAGGTAGAATTGCAGTGTTGTTTTCATCTGCATCTCTCAAATGACCAGTGATGTAGAACATTTTTTCATATATTTACTTGCTGCTTTTACTTCTTAAACTGTCATTTGCTGATGATATCATACTCTATATTGAAGACCCAAAAAAACTCCACCAAAAGACTTCTAGACTTAATCGACAGATTCAGTAGGGTAGCTGGATACAAGGTGAATACCCAAAAATCAATAACCTTCTTGTACACAAATAACAGACTCACTGAGAGAAATTAGGGAAACAATTCCTTTCACAATAGCATCCAAAAAAATGTAGTATCTCGGAATCAATCTAACAAAAGAAGCAAAAGACCTCTACATGGAAAACTATATCACTCTGAAAAAAGAGATCAAAGAGGATATAAAAAATGGAAAGACATCCCCTGCTCCTGGGTAGGAAGAATCAATATAGTGAAAATGGCCATATTACCAAAGCTGCTATTCAGATTCAATGCAATGCCAATTGAAATTCCAACACTATATTTCACAGAACTAGAAAAAAGAATCCAAAAATTCCTTTCGAACCATAAGAGACCTAGAATAGCAAACGCCATCCTAGGCAACAGACACATGGCAGCGGGTATAACAATTCCCAATCTGAAACTATACTACAAAGCCACTGCGATGAAAACAGCATGGTACTGCCAAAGAAACAGATCTGATGATCAGTGGAACAGATTGGAAGACACAAAAACAAATCTAGATGTACTCAGCTACCTCATCTTTGACAAAGGAGCTGACCATCCTCAGTGGAGGAAAGATAGCCTCTTTAATAAACGGTGTTGGAAAAACTGGATCTCAACCTGCCACAGATTAAAACTGGACCCTTATCTTTCACAATGCACTAAAGTAAAATCCAAGTGGATTAAAGATCTAAATATTAAAACAGAAACACTAAACTTTCTGGAAGATAAGTTAGGTAGAACTCTGCAAGACATTGGCATAGGAAAAGATTTTATGAACAAATCCTCAGCAGTATGGGAACTAGCAAAAAGTATCAACAACTGGGATCTCATCTTATTAAAAAACTTCTTCACTGCAAAAGAAACCATCTACAGAGCTAAGAGACAACCTACAATACGGGGAAAACTTTTTACCAGCTGCTCCTCAGACAAAGGACTATTATCTAGAATATATAAAGAATTCAAAACAATCAGCCCACCCAAATATAAAGACCCAATTCAAAAATGGGCATCTGAAATAAACATTTATTTTAAATTTTATATTTAACTTTTTAATATGGAGTTATTTTTAAATTTTAAAACTAAGTCCACATCTGAAAGTCACAATCAATAGGAAGACAAAAAGGGATAGTAATACATTTTTAAAAACTATCTAAGTAAATAATTTAGGAATTTTTTTTAAGCACAAATGAGAGAGCTAAGCCCTAGTGGATGTAGTCTCTGTCTTACTGATGTAACAATTTACAAACATTAAATCACAGTTTGAACAGAACCCATATAAAAACTTTAAGCATAAGAGAAATAAAATTCATGTCTTGTGTTCACAGAAACTGAAGCACTTCATTTTTTCTCAAAGTTTTAGAAACGTTTCTTTCCAGATGCAAAGTTCATCTCCCTCCATTTGTGAGTGTGATTTTTCCCCAACATTTTGTCAACAGATACGTCATTTTCACAGCACAGCATACCCCCATTAGAGCCCTAAAAACGAAGTTCTGAAGGCTCCAGTTTGAGGTTTGCCCTCAAGGCTAGCAAATCATGAGGCTTGGTGGCATTGATAGGACAGCAACAGATTAAAATGGTACTCTCTTGCCTATCAGTTTCATCCAGAAGATTACCCTTTATTGCAAGACCAGGCAAAAATGCAGACACATAACTCATGTGACTTAACTCAATGTACAACCAGAGGAGGATAAAACATATGTAGATATTCAATAACATGGATTATCATGGATTTTATTTTATTTTATTTCAGTGGTGAAAGTATTTTCCATGAAATATGTGAATCCAATAAACATAAAATGTAAATACTTCCAATCCTTTGGGATTTGAAAAGAATATATCTGTGGATTAGTAAGTAATAATGTCAGAGAGCATTGCTCAGTATCTCTCTGGTAAAGAAGTATACAGAACTAGCATTAATAGCTATGAAATTCACTCAGCTGGTTTGAATTTTAATTAATTTTATCACTACATTTAAGGTATCCAATATAATGACATTCATCATTGGACACCTGCACCTTTACATAATCCATCTTACTTCTTATTTTTTCCCATTCCCTTGCCCACCCTTCAACACCTCCATCCCTCCCTACCCACATTTTCCATTTTTAATTTTCTCATATTAATTCCATTCCCTTAGCTCACTGTCAAAATACTAAGCAGCCAAATGTTGCTTTCTGGGAGTTATCTTCTTGAAATGCTGTTCCATAACTAATTACAGACACCTTCATAGCTTCAAATTCAAGAAGTACCTAAAGGAATTAACATCCAAATTGGTTCAAGTACTCCATCTTTGGCAAATTGCAAGACAATTATTTTGGCCTATATACCTGGAACATCTAACTCAAAAGTGGCCTCGTATATTTCCTATTGGCTCCTTCATTGGAAATGATATTACATTATTATATTAGCAGGTGAAAATTGGGATACTCATTTCATCTCCATTTCTGTACAGATTCAAAATACTCCAGCCCTAAGTGTTAAAGTTTCATGTGGTAAAATCTTTAAGGCTAGAAAGCCAGAAAAGAGGCGGACTATGGTCACCACATCCTGATGTCAGCTGGAGGACAACTTTACTATAAGGGATCCTGTGGGTGTTTTGTTCTTTCTGCTTTTCTTCAAGTGTAAGAGACCTGCTCTCTCTCCATTCTAGGCTGCCCTCTTCAGAGTATCACAATCAGGGAGAAAAGCAAACAAACTTTTGTTCCCTTTTCAATTCAGTTAAAAATAAACCTGGGGAAGCATCTTGATTCAAACAGGGGAGAGGAGGTAGTTTTATTACTTTAAATAGAGTAGAAATATTCTTAGAGAAAACAATAACCAAATTAAATATTCTTTATACAATTCCTGCTTTATAGTAAGTGTTTAATACATTTTCACAGTATAAGAATTGTTTTTCATTTAATGGCAGATGGATTGTCCTTGTCACAAATATCAAATCTTAATCCAGAGGTTTTAGGAATATATACTCCAGTTTTGTGTAAATCACCTTGAAAGCCACCTCCTAACTCAGGGTGGTTTCCTGTGTAACAAGATAAATGTCCTTAGTGTGTCGCATGGGGTCTGGCTCTTTCCAATCAGTGAGTACCAGTGAAGGCCTACTTCTCTGTATGATTTTTCAGAGTAAAATCCCAATCCTACCCCTAGTCACAAGTCCTTGGGAAATCAGCAAATCCCTCCAAGTTTCCCCCCAACTAAGGAAATCGCTAAGCCTTCCTGAGGAGACTACTTTTTAGATAAAGTGAAGTGTGGCTTGTAATAGCACCTCACGGAGTGAAAAGCACTTTTCAGAGGTGAGGGCTTATTACATTGGATGGAAATTGCTCCTCTTTCACTCTGGGTCACTTGAGACCTTTTAAGAAGCTAACGAGAAGTCAGTCAGCTACTGCAAGCCATAAACTAAAATACTGAATCCCGGGTTGATATACCCTGACACTTTCCTGGTGTTGTTTGAGATTAATAATCACTTTTAGTGCCATTGTATAAACTGCGAATGCTGTAAGAACACAAGGTAAATCTGGCTGATTCTATATGATGAGAAATGAATATGGGTGGAAATAAAGATAAACAAAATCCACAGTTGGCACTAGTGATTAGAGTCTGAGACAGCTTCCCCACAAAACAAAAGTGTGCTCGAAGGCTTTCAAGCACCTGTGGGCTCTTCACATGTTTCAAAGTTCTGCTCCCGTGATACACTCCTTAAAATATCTCTCTCTCTCTCTCTCTCTCTCTCTCTCTCTCTCTCTA
>NW_022900928.1:7837144-7848314 GCF_012274545.1 Fukomys damarensis
ATGTAATAAGGGGGAACTGTTCTCTATAAATATTCTAGTAACGCTTCCCTTAGCTAATGCTTTAAAGAGACTGCCTATTAGAAGAAGGAAGATTCCAGAAATGAGTTTTTCTTAATAGGACCATGGGGGTACATAAGACTTTTGCCAGCAGAAGTATTAAATTCTAACCAGAAGACATATGTATATTGAAGACCAACCAGGAAGACATAAGAGCACAGTTAAGAAAAAATGTTCAAGGCCATAGATTGGGATAAACTGCATTTGAATAAACCTGTCCCCTATTTAAATAGCTCCCTGCAAGGGGGAAAAGAAGAGCATTTGCTGAAAGCAGTAAATGACTTCGTACATAAAAGATGCAACTCCAGAAAAAAGTAATACTGGATGATGGAGTCTTAAGAGCAGGACCAGTGAATGATGGCCGAAAAGCAAAATGTCTTTTCTGGTTTTCACTGACTTACATTTTATAACAATTTTTCAGTAAGTTTCTCTGTTACTACCTCAGCCTCACAGCTGACTTCCTTCTATGTACTTTCAAACTGGATTATTTTAACCCTCAGATATTGCGCATTAGTTCTTTTACAAATTGACCTACACTCAACATTTGTTTGATAGTTTTCTTAGCTGGCATGAGGTCCCTGACATTTAAAAAATATTTAAATTTACACACACACACACACACACACGATTTTCAGTCTTCTTGAGAACTGAAAAAGCATGTTACAATAATGGTTGTATTACAGTTATCATGGGGATGTAATTCTGCTAAGCCTTTCTTCATGTAACACACTTTACATCAGATCTAGTACACAACAACCTGTAAATAAATATTTCACCTGATATTTATGCTGAATACTTGGATTGTACACTGAGAAGCACATGGAGGATTGTTTTTATAAGAATAGATGCATTAACTGATCTCCATAGAGACAAGAGTAAAAGGAACTGTGAGAATTTGCTGCTGGATCTTCTTACGCTAGACCCACTACCCAAGGCCTTCTGGAATTCATAGGTCTTTCTAACTTTTGCTACCATGAATACCCTTCCATTCTCCCATATGGAACACTTAAATAATTCCTAGTTAAATGTCCCTAACTAATATAATAGTTTGTGTATTAAGTCATCATTTATTAGAGCTGCTCCAGATAGTTTTCGACACCTTCTCTTTCCTTTATTTGATTTTTCTTTTTCTCCCTTTTCATTTCACTTCTCTTATAATTAGGAATGTAGATTAGCTGAGTTGTTCAGAAAGAGAAAGAAGAGACAGACATGGATTTTTTTCCCATTTTCCTAATCAGAAAATCACTTACTATACATAAAATACTCATAAAACGTTGGATATACCCATAGGTGCCAGGGGAAAATCATTCAACAGCATCCATTCCTAAGAATTTGACATTCATTCACCCTAAAAGTGAAATTCTGATGAGAAAATGCAGGATGTACATGAATGAAAATAGTGACAAAACCTTTCCACTGGAAAAAATGCAAATTGTGAAATTACTGAAATAATAATTCCAGGGTAAGGAAAGCATCCATGGAAGAACAACTTGCAAAGTGCTTGGTTATGGTGACAGGGAGACCCGGGCCTGGCCTCATTCTCTCCTCAACCTCTGGTGTAGCTGTTCTACCATGGTTAATCCGATGTGATCATGACTTATTTGACTGGAGTTGAAGGTGGAAAACCAAAACTCACAGGCCTTGCCAAGGAAAGAGTGAATTCTGTAACAAAACAAAGCAGGAAGGTTCATTGCTCTTCTGCAGACGGCTGGCCTGGGCCTGGTAAGGGCACTCAGGGGGACCCAATCTGGTATACGAAGGGGCATTCTGGATGTGAGGGGCAGTCAGATCAGAGTCGTGGCGGAGCGGAACCAGCTCAGCACTCACCTCTGACTACCTGGGAGGCAAAGGTCCAGCAGGACTTATGGGCTTCTGACAGAAACTGGACACCAGAGTCACTAAGCATGGGCGGTCTCCTCCGACCCCTTCCCCTTCCGGAGAGTAAGTTCAAGTTAGTGCGTCACTAACAATAGAAGACAAGGTGTCTTTGAGGCAAAACATGACAAACAAGACAAGTAACAAAGCAGCAGTCAGGACCTAATGTGACAAAGTCTCGAATTGCTGTTGTTGAAAATGACTAGGGTTAAGCAAAATCTTTGTGACATCCAGAAGAGGAGGGAAGCCTGAGAGAAAATGAGGAAGCCGGAGGAGCATTCTACAGTCTCTTGGTGGGCCAAGGGCTATGTGTGGATAAAAGTTTCAAATCATTTATTATAAATATGTTCAAAGATACAGCAAATTAGGAAAAGGGACTTGGGAAATAAGGACTATCCATCAATGAATAAAAACAGTAAAAGGAAGGAATTGCAGAATTTAAAAAAAAGGAAAACGGGGAAATGGAAACAAAATTTGTTCTTAAGAAAAAAATAGACCCAAGACAGCAGAAGAGTAAATGTGAAGATGTTCAAAGAAAGCATCTTATGAATAGAGATCTGGAGTTCCATGAGGAGTATGAAGCTACAATGTAGCACACTGAATTAAATTAGCAGTAATTTGAAATAATTTATGATAAATTAAGATGCGTATTTAATCACTAAAGCAATACGTTATAAAATAAATGTATCTCTCATAAAGGAAGTCAGGAAAGTAAAAGTAATAACATAGAACACATACTGCTTAAAGAACAAATGAACAGCCAGGCGTGGTGGCACACTCCTGTAATCCCAGCACGCTGGACGGTGAGGCAGGAGGATCGCTGGCTGTGAGTTCGAGACCAGCCTGGGCCACATAGTGAGTTCCAGATCTGTCTCCTACATAGTGAGACTCTGTCTCAAAAAGTAAAAACAAACAAACAAACAAATGAACAAATGACAAATGTACATCTAGCTACAACATCTAGATGTAAATATTGAACATACTTCAGCAACATAGATAATTAAATTTCACATGAATGGACTCACCATTCCCACCAAATGGGAGAAGTGAGCGGGAGGCAAAGAAGTTGAAGGCTCTCCTTCCACGATGATCAGCAGAAATTCCACACAACACCGCTTCTATGGTCTCATTGTCACCAGGCAATAGCCACTCCCGGACAACAAGGACCCCAGAACTTGTAGCAATATCCACAGTTATCAGTTAGGGATTTTTGATTAAGTCAAAGTAAGGAAATAGGCATTAGAGAGTAATTAGAGCTTTGTAGTTCATTCCTATTGAACTGGACCCTGTGTTTCTCAGATGTTTACCAGATAAAAGCCATTCTGATCGTGTGACGTACTGTCTGTGAACATCATGGAGAAGGCTGATCACAAATGGACAGAACCGTTATTGTCCACAGCACGTGTGCTGTTGGCGAGGCTGCGCTGACTACAACAGCGTGGAACTGAGTCACCGTTTGGGTTTAGCTGAAATGGTGGCTAGGCTCCTTCCCATTTTCTGTCTTATTTCCTGCCTCAATTCCCTTGCACTCACCTGTGAATTCTTGAATTTATACTCTGAAATAAAGTATTAGAAGATAACATTTGGTACAGTGCAATTTTGTGAGAACACAACAAAAAGTCTTGGCCTAGCGAAATTGACATAATATATTTTACCGTCTTTCTACTCAGCGACATAAATTATTCTTGCAGTCAAATTTATAAATGAAGGTCTTAAGGATTTTCTTAAGAAATGTAAAGGAAGATGAAAAGCTGACACTTCTACAGTATTAAGAACAAGTGAGCTGTATTTATACCCATATTTATGTACTTGTTTGATAGTGTGTGAAAGTATAGCACAACTATGTATTTGAGAGAGAGAGAGAGAGAGAGAGAGAGAGAGAGAGAGAGAGAGAACGAATACACAAGAAAAGGTCATAAGCCTCAAAGAAAAATGGTATAGCAGGTTTGCAAAACTAAAATAAGAACAAAATAAAAACTCTTCAGGCTAACTTCCTGTAGGAAAGCTAGACCATGGTGTTCTCCAGAACACAAGCGGTTTAACAGTTAAGCCTGAGAATGCACCGCTCTGGGATCACAGTAAAGATGAACTCACTCCTGGACACAACCGTCTGCTAGAGCACAGACTGCCATGGCCTTCAGATATGTTATCCCAAGGTTGTGCAGCTTAATAACTTGGCAAATTGCCTCATTTGGTCCAGTTCCTTCAGAACCCTCAAAAATGGCTTGCCAGGCAAGTTGGGGTCCTAGCTACGGACTTCATGCCATCGCAGTAAAGGGTTCCTTCCAGTTTTCAAATCAGACTGCAAGTTTTTGCCAGATGTGTGTGTGTGTTGTGTGTGTGTGTGTGTGTGTGTCCTCACCCACTTACAGTTTAAAAATGATCAAAACTGAGAGATATTAGGTCCCGTCACAAGTGTAGTCTTTCTCCCCCCAAAAGTGGGAACATGTCAAAAAGCAAACCAAATCTTAAACTGAAATGTAAGACCGGAAGAGCTGTTATAACCTATGAGATAAATTATGCCCAAATATATGAAGTCCTATAACTGTCTGCTCAAACTCCACAAAGCACAGGAGAGGAGAGAGGCATACAGTGGGAACAATGCTTCTTCATTTGCTGCCTTAGCAGTGAAATCCTCTTAACTCACCAGTTCCCATCAGCTCTGCTGGATTAACGTTGTCCTAAACAGCCTGGCTTGCCAGGGAAGAAAACTGCTGTGCCAGCCATGCAAAGACGATGTGAAACTGACAGATCTTTAAGAAGAAAAAAGGGTCCCTTTATAGGACTTTGCTTTCATGCCGTGATCAGCACTGATGATCTTTTTCTACAGATGAAGCACTTTCTCTGCTGGCAGATTGCACTGTTTCCTCGAAAAAGAATTAAGTTCTAGCGCATTACAATTATCAGCAGCCAAACATAATACTTGGAGGTCAGATTTCACAGCTGGATCCAACCAGCTTCTCATGTAGCAGAACAAGAGACAGGAGAAAACAGCAAGGATAAGTAAGCGAGAGTTTATCCAAAGAGGGAGGACACAATAACCGATCAGCCAGTGAGTGGGCAGCTGGGAGGTGACAGGTTGGAGGCTGTCCTGAGATATGGGTAAGGCACCCGTCCCCCACGTGGGCAGCCTAGGTGGCAGTGTTACATCGGGCTCTCCCTCCATCTGAGTGAACCTGGACAAGTTGGCCATTTCTGTGGAGGCTGCGTTCTATCCAGGAATTAGACAGAATCAAACAGCGAGTCATAAATAAATAAACAATGACGGTTTTAGAGGAGAGAGATGAGGAATGTCAAGGTTGGGAGGCTAGTTGCAAAGAGAAAGAACGCAACCAGCGTTCGTGGAGAAAGTACTCAGTGAAAAGCTGCTATTTGAACATTGCGGTAACGCATTTCAGACTGCTGAAACAGTGCAGAAGCAACTTAAGTAGGAAGAGGGTCTATTGTGTTTAAGGAATAACCACAACAAATTCAGAGGAGCTGAAAAAGCTTGGCAGGTGAAATGGGATTCTAAGGCCAAAGAGTCCACAGACACGATGATTTATACGACTGTTTCAAAGGTATAAGACCATGGGCAGTCATTGCAGGGCTTGAATGAAAAAGACATAGAACCCTTGGAGCAAACATAGGAGGATCTCTAATTGAACTGTCAAATAATAAAGGAAAAATTCTGACAATTCTGATTGTGTATCACCCATGATTTTTAACATATCAATTTAAAAGGAGCTGAGCATTTAATAGCGTTGCTTAACTTCATAGGTATTCTTAACTCACATTTTCCTCTGACATTTTGAAAATATTATTTATAATTGTTTTTATTTAATATGACCATTAATAAGTCATGAAATCATTTTCTTATAGATATTACTTATTCTGTCAGAAATTTCTTCCGATTACATTTATTTTTGATATTTTCATGTTTTACCATAATGTATCTAGGCACAATTTTTTATGTGTCTACTTGATAACCTATGGGGCTTATGAAGCTGAAATTTGATAGTTTCGTTTTAACTCTATGGATTACTTAATAATATGCTTTTCAATAACTTTACTTTGTTTCTGTCTGAGTTTCCTACATTTGGTTATTGACAGTGCCTTTTTTAGTCCACATAGCACAGACCTTTCTCATATACGTTTTATCTCTTCAAGAAGGAAGAGCTCAGTCCTCTGCCCATGCTAGCTTTTTAAGTGGTCTCCAAATTCCTGATTAAATTATTTTCATTTTCTTTTATACTCCTATTTCTGTCTTCTGACAGTGATAAGCTTTTTCTTCAGGCTCTTGAAGACCAAGATGACTTTAACTATGCTTTCATTTTTCCGTAAGCCCACAAAAACCTTTTACATTTGTGTTTCCATCTGAATCATTAGAAAATATGACCCAGGAGGGATGGGACTGACCTCAATCCAATCAATGAGGAAGCAGAAGGTTCTGAAAATGGATTTGGGGAAAACTAGGAAATAACAGATGTTACCTGAAAAGGAGGCAGTGGGATACAGGTAGGAAACAACTGCATGGATTAATTCACAACATATTGACTGTTGGTAAGGAACCTGAAATCTATAACTCAGTAGAAGTGTATAATATAGATCATGCTATTATGTTATATATTAAAATAATGCAGATCAGAAGAAGAATGTATTATTCCCTTCCTCCCACTGAACGCTTGTTGACAGGAGTCAATTCATCTGATAGTTTCATCATCCAGTTTCATGATTTATAAAATGATTAGCTTCTAAAGTGAGGTGATTTTCCTATTTCACATTGTCAATTATATCATTGGGATCTTATGTATCATTATATTTTTTCACACCGAGGAATGATTTGGCATTTACACGTGTGACTTATTTATTTCACTTAGGAGTATATCCTCAATATGTATCCATTTTCCTATGAATGAATCTAATTTTTCATTCTTTATGGCTCAGTAGTATTCCATTTTATAGAAAAATCACATCTTCTTTATCCAGTCTCCAACTGATGGGCAAATGGGCTGTTTCCAAGTTTTAGCTATTACAAATTGTGTCGCTATAAACATAGGTGCACATATATCACTGTGATATGATTCTTTTAATTCGTTTGGAAAGATACCCAGCAGAGGGATGGCTGGGTCAAATGGAACCTCTAGCCCCAGCTCTTTGAGGTATCTCCATATTGATTTCCATAGTGGTTGCACCAGTCTGCACTCCCACCAACAATGGAGAAGGATTCCTTTCTCCCCACAACCCTGCCAACATTTGTTATTGTGTGATTTCTAGATAGCAGCCATTCTTTGTGGGGTGAGGTGGAAGCTCAGTGGTGTTTTCATCTGCATCTCTCAAATGACCAGATGTGAAATAGGAAGAAAAGGGCTAAAGGTGTAGGGAAAATGGGAAGGGTAGGGGAAAGGCAATAAGGGAAAAGAAAAAAATATGAGAAAATGAAAAAATGGAAATAAAGTGTTTGTAAATGGGGAGCAGAGGAGGCTGTGAAGGGAGGGCAGGGACAATGGGAAAAAATGAGAACCAAGACCTGTCCTGTAAAGGAACAAGATCCCAATGATGAATGTAACTGTACTGTATACCTAAAATGTACCAATAAACTCAATGAGAGAATAAATAAATAAATAATGAGATGCGGTTATTTTAATTTTTTTCACTGATATAATTTATTTATAAGATGCATGCTGAGTTGGCTTACTTCAAATGCAATGAAAAGTAATTTTGAATAGAATGACTCCTATAAAATGCAAAACTACTCTTTGTTATATTAATTCTAAAATCTAAATAAACATTACACCATGTAAATTTGTGTGATTATTTTGCTCTTATAGAATGTTTTCTTTAAAGCCAAAGACCTATTTTATGAAGATGTACATGCTAGATTCAATATATTTGCTTGATTCTGAAAATGAGGCTGAAATTTGAAAACTGTGTACCTTAACAATGAACTTTTTGTTAACTCATTTCTTGTGAGTTAATTGGCTGCCTGATATTATTCTCATGCTAACAAGGTCTGAGCCATTACTAACAGGAACAATAAAAATGAAATAAACCAAACAAAGCATAGATTAAATCCTCAATCCCACATGCCTTAAATCTAAATGTTAAAATTCCAAAATTATAAAATTCATAGTCTTAAAATCCTGAGAGGTCAAAACCCAAAAACATAATTCTGGGTAAAAAGAATTTTTAAATTAAGAAGGGTTATGGCTGTGTCTAGATGTGCCTGCCCCCAAAGAATCATGCAGTCCTAGGTGGAACTTTTCTTCCCCCAAGGTGTCTGAATCCTGAGTATGTTACGCTGGAAGTGACTCATGGTGCAATGCTAGGCTCAAGGGCACTAGGATTAATTTGCCTGAGTGCTGCCTGCACTTAGGGGTCTGGATAAGAGAAAGAGGGCAGAAAGATCCTGTTTTGGTTTCCTCTTTGCCTTTGCTCCCTTGCATGTACCACGTTGTCTCTCCTCTGTGATGCCTGTCTGCCATCTGCCCTGCCTTGGAGCCAGCTGATTATAAACTGAAACCTCTCCAAACTGTGAGCTACATAAACCTTTCTCCTTTTAACTTTGGCATCAGGTATTTTGTCTTAGCAATGAGAAAAGTAACTAACAAAAAAAGGATTTACATATATTTTAAATTTTTGAGATACATGAAAAAACAACAAAATACGTTATAGAATAGTTAGCATAATGAAGTAAGCAATAAAACTACGACATTTTTGCAAACATTCAGGTATATTAATGATGGTCACAAGTGTAACACTACTCCTTTAGCGGGGATTGAAACCAGATGACTCCTGCCAACATTGGCACTATTGCTGTCCTCTCATGGCCTTATCCACCATCGTCACCAGCGAGTGGACACCGTGACCCTCCATGTGTTGCTGATTAGAAAAATTCACTGTGCTCCATATTCCTGGTTCTGCTACTCTCATTGCTGGTAGGCCAAACAAGGGCTAAGCCTCTTTACTGGACCCTACACCCTTGGGATACTAGAATACCCACTCCCCCACGTCACACCCAGAGACATAGCCTCTCAATCATGCATTCACATGCAGCACCCCTGAAACCATCGATTACAGCTGGAGAAGCTGTGCAGGACACCCCATGGCACTCAACTGCAATCAAACCAACAGAGCCTGCCAAAGAGACACCACCGTTTAGAGAAAAACATTCACTACAAAAGTGGTACAAACAATGGAGTCACTATATGCACACAGCTCAATGCTGAGATACAAAAAATATGGAAAAAGGTAACATGATATCTTCAAGGGAAAACATTATCTCTAAGGCATAAGAGACCACAAAGGAAAGCACATTAACAAAATGACCAATTAAAAGTTCAAAAGAATGATTAAGGTAAATGTCAATGAGATTAAAAAAATAAGACAAAAATTCATGATAATGCTGAGAAACAGGTAAAACTTAGAGATTATGAAACAGAATCAATTGTCTTAGAAATAATGAATAAAAGATAAAGTAAATTCAAAATATAGTGCAAAGCTTCAAGAACAGACTACAGAAAAGAGACGAAAGAGTACCTGAATGACAGATTTTGAAATATCCCTGTTAGACTGAAGAAAATAGAAAAGCAGTAAAAGAAAACAAAGACAAAAGATGAAGAAAGGGAAACAATGCATACAACTTTTTGAAATTTACGGTAACTTGTTAAACAAATAAATGTTTGAATTTTTAGAATTCCAGGATATGAACAAAAGGGAAAGTTGTAGAAAGTATATTCAATAAAATAATAACTTGAGGGCTGGGGATTTAGCTCAGTGGTTCTGCTGCCTGCTTTGCAAGTACAAGGTCCAGAGTTCAACCCCAGTACCAAAAATAAATAATTTTTTAAATTAAATAATAATAATAATAATAATAATAATAATAATAATAATAATAATTGCTGGAAATTTTTCCTATCTTAGAAAAGATACAACCACTGGTAGGAGGCCCATGGCCTACAGAAATACACATGGACAGAAATGATTTAATGATTCATATCACTAGTATATTATAGTTAATCTGATAAAATTTCAAGGCAAAGAGAGAATTAGAAAAGAAAAGAAAAGCAATAAAGTACATTTAAAGAAATTCTATTAGAATAACACTAGATTTTAGATTTCTCAGCACAAACCTTATAATCATGGAGGGAGTTGTTCTTAGACAAAAAACTGCCAATCAATTATACTCTATCAAGCAAAATTAAACTTCAGAACTAAAGGAAAAACAAAAATATCTCAAGGAAAGCAAAAAGTAGAAGTTATTCAGTGTGAGATTTGCTATCCAAAATATACACAAGAGTCCTATAGCTAGAAGAAAAAAAAATCTTCAGATAAATGTTGAAAGTATAAAATCCATTAAAATAGCAGTTCATCAAAAAATTAAAACAAAAGAATCTAATCAAAACAGTGAAACATTAAAGCACAAATATAAACAAGAAGAAGAAAAGCATAAAAATGTTCAAATCAAAGAGGAGAATGAACAACACAGCAAGTCTAAGTTTTATCAGTAATAACATTCAATATGGAGTTGCATGGATTATATCCAGATGACTCCCCAAAACCTCATGCACTTTTAAGTAGGGGTGTGGAAGTGACTGGATTATGGGTCTGTGGTACTGGATCATGGGTAGTTTACTGACTAAATTAGCATAGTACTAGGTATGGATATTGAATTTACTGAAGAGGTGAGATCCGCCCTGAGTGTGGGTAGCACGTACCAAAAGGCCTATATCTTGGATGGAATAAAAAGGGAAAAGAAAAGAAAGCCTTGCTGTTCCTGTGTGGGCTGTTTCTCCTCTATCATGGACTGTTTCTCCTCTGCCATGCCAACCTTCCTTGGAGCCAATTGGCAACAGACGGAAATCTCTACACAATATAAGGCAAAAGAAGACTTTCCTCCTTTAGTTTGTGGGTTTCATGTATTTGTCCCAGAAATGGAAAAGTAACTAAGGCATAAGTGGGCTAAATTCCCCAACTGAAAGATACAGGAGACTCACCTAGGAAATGTTGCCTACAAGAAAATCATTTCACACTGACTCAATGTGAAATGATTGAAAAATGTAGCCCACACAAATGGATATTAAAACTGAGTAGGAGTAATTAGATCAGACAAAATGTCTTTATAAAGACAAAAACTATGAAAAGAATCAAAGAACTTCAATAGCTAATGATCAAGGGATTGATTGCAGTAAAGATAAAGAACTAAACATGATGTACACTTAATGCTGGAATATCCAATTATATAAAGTAGGCAAGATTA
>NW_022900928.1:7848677-7902171 GCF_012274545.1 Fukomys damarensis
GGATAGAATCTAGTACAAAACAGTGGGACACTTCAACACAGTGCTTTCATTGATGGATGAAGCCTACAGACTGTAAACTACACTAAAGTAAACTAAAATGAAATATCACTGTTAAGCCATGCTTTATCAATAGTGGCAAACGTATGGTACACGTGCTATATGTTTTTATTTAAGATAAAAGATGTTAACATACGAGTCATTTTTACTAAGCTAAAATCTCAGTATTCAATTTAAATTGCAGTGCTGGCACTTTTCCATAAATCAATGGGCTTTGAGTTGCAGTTTGGGTACTTGTCTCTAAATGGTTTGCCATCCCTGCGTAATACTCAATGGACCTAACAGATATTCGCAGAACCTTTCATCCAATGACTCTAAAATATACATTATTTTAATCAGCACATAAGCCATATTCTGTTACATGTTAGGTCATGAAACAAATCTCAACAAATTCAAAATAGCAAAATCATGTCATTTACCATTTCTTATCTCAGTGGAATAAAACCAAAATTCAATAGCAAGAGAAACTTAAAAAGAATTAAAAATTACATGAAAAAAAGTGTAGGTGATTCAAGAAAACAAAATGTAAATTAAAGTTTCCTCGCACATAGTGGAAATATGAAATAACCAAACCCTTTAGGATATAGCAAGAATGAGTTTTATAGCAAAGCACCTAATGTCAATAAAATAAAGTGATATTAATTAAACTTATACTGTACCTCATGGACCAAGAAAGTAAAGTATAAACAAAGTCCCAAAACTGTGACAAGGATACATAAATCAACATTTGGCCTCATTCCATTCTTTTCTCCCTAAGGGAGAGTCATTGAGCAGCTCGGTCATGAATTGATTTAATCCAGAACATATCTCTTGACCTTAAACCCTTTCTAAAGTCACCCAATCTTTTGGGACAAGGCCCTATTTTATTCACGGGGCCACAATGTCCCATATTCTGCATTTTCCTTGTATGCCATGAGTAACAAACACAAACTTTTTCAGCTGCTTGTGTGCTGATGTTCTTTGATAGAAGGATGTTGACCACCTGACCCAGCATTTCAGCTCTTCCTTATTCTGCATACAATGAACATTCAGTCTTTTGAGAAAAGAAAAACTTCTGTGTCACTAATACAAGTTTCTGAAATGAGTTGCCACCAGAACTGTCACATTTTCAAAGATTTAGAGGATGAGGAGTAACAAGAACATGATTACATAGTTTTATTCTCAGTCCCTGCTTGAATTTAAAAAACAAAAAACAAAATTGCTTGAAAAATTTGAGTTTCCCTAAATCATGGAAGACTATGTCTTAATCATTCTTTCTTTCTTTCTTCACATTATATGACATATTTTCTGTTATGTAATGTTAAATAAATGTTGGTGCAGAGAGATTATGGGGAAAACATGTAGTAGGCTGCCAATCCTTCTGACTCGGAATTCTGATAGTTGGCCATCATGCAAGGTGGCTTTGTGGATGTCGCTTTTCTTCATCATGTTTCTTTGCAACCAGTGCAATAGTACCACTCTTCCTGGGTGTTACTGGAACCCCAGAGGGTTGTGCAAGCTAAGTTATGTATTGTAACAAGAACAACAATAAACGTGTAAGCTCTCCGTTCAAAATACTGTATTCATTTTAACCTGGTTGCTTTTATTCAGTGAATGCTGAAGTCTAACATGAATCCTGGTTCATGTCTAATGTGTAAAATGATTGTCAGAGACAGCATGAAAAGGGAGTCCAAAGAGAGGACAGCAGTAATACTGTGGTTTCTCTTCATATCGTAAAAATCTTTCGCCTTTTACCAAAGAGAGACAGCACAGGGCAGACCATCAAATGGAAAAGAAAGAAGAGTTTAATGAGAGTGTTTCAGTCTTAGGGTTTGAAATGTGAAAATATGTGATTAATCCAACAAGACAATGAACAAAAATATGAGAAATGTCAAAATATATAAACTATACCACAGGTTAAAAATACAGCATGTTACATTTAGAGTAGCACAAACTATGGATAGGAAACTCTGCGAGCTGTTGCAGGCGAGGGAAGATAAAGTCTGTCAAGGAACAGCGTCGTACTTTGTTATGATTAATGAAGTAAAGATGTGATGATTGGACACAGCTTTCTTTACTTCCGACTGCACAGAAGCCACACAAATGATGGAAGCACAATTTTAAGTCTGTTCTGAAACACCCTCGGATGACATATTTAATACGATCTCCTGTGGAATTTGCTACAATGTCTGACACGCTTCGGTGCTCATAAAAGCCTATGCCTAAAGTATCCTTCTGGTCAGGAAATAGAATCACTGGTTATGCAGCACTCAGGCAGCAGCCACACGTGAATGACACGTGACAGCTGGTCCCATCCCATTTAAACCACAAGAACTGGGAAAGAAAAAGGTGGTTTTTTGTTTTCCTTTCTTTCTTCAGGAAAATCATGTTTTATTTCTAGAAGAAAGGTGAATACTGGGGTTAAAAATTAAAAAGACTATCCACTTCATGTGATCAAGAATCTGAGTAAAAAATACAAAAAAATATATATATATATATTTCATATAGTCATATTATTTACCTTGATCATATTTATCTTATTTAAATCTAGTATTTATTTAATATTTATGAATGCTTTTATATCTCTATATGTGTATATGTGTATGTAAATGATGTGTATAACAGTTATCAACTAATTTTATGTTTAAAAATAAACATTTTTAGGCATTTCAGGAGTGATTATTGGTTTAGTGTTGTATTAAGACTTCAGGTTTGCTATCTGCAATGGCTCACAAAAATCTGATTTGCTGGAGCACTGACTCTGTCAAAGTAATTTTACCCTTTAAGATTTTGGTCTGAGACTTCGCAGTAAATTTCACACACACACACACACACACACACACACACACACACAAGTGAATGATTTTATTTCTGGGTTTTATGGGAGACAAACAGAAAACTAAAACAGTTTCATAAATTTTCCAAGGAATGTTGACACCGACGGTATGTATCAATACCCTTTACAGCAGAGGTCTAGCAATGTAGGTTTTCCCATTAGATATTTAATTTAAATAATAAAACGAGAAAGTACATTAAAGTATAGGCAATGCAGATACCAGGAACTTTCAAAATGAAGTTTCAACATTATCTATGCAAAAATTTAGGTTAGAATTTAGAAAGCTGAGGTTGTAGCTTGTTTGTTTACTTTAAGTGTTATAGATCCATTGCTTGGCACTCGCTGTGTTTGATAAACATTAATCTAATTAAGAATTGTCAAAGGACTAGTTTCAAGCTCCAATTTGATAGTGCAGTGTTTTAAATAATCTGTACAGAATAAGATGCCAATTTGTTGCTGGTGGGAGAGGGATATTTAGAACAAAGGAAGATTTACAAAGAAGTCAGCAAGACATTGGAAGATATTAAATGAAATCTTCTCATTCTACCACTCACCTTGTACTGTTAATTGCTCTCAATTTTTCATCTCTTAGATGTAAGTGTTGATTGCCCTCTTTTGACTACCTACTAGTTTTATGTAAAAGATGCAACATAAAACAATTTTGCACCCCACTCTTAAAAACTCTGTAAAATTATAATATTTCTACTTCACAAGTTGTGGTGACAAACAACACCTTCCATATTAAAAGTATTTTGGAACCAAAACATATTATATGGAGATCCATCTCTCTTGTTAGATAATATAATTGGGCATTTTCCATTTTGAAAAATCTGCTTTGACTTCAAGGTTGTTCGAAAGCTCTGCGCATTTTCATATTTCTCTGACTGGCCCAGATTGAAGTGAACATTTGGAATCTTTTAGAAGAGCTCTTAAAGAATAAAAATACAAAACAGCATATGCTTGAGAAATAGAAGTTGCATGCATTATATAGAATGTCAGGGTCCAAGCCCTCAAGGTTACAGGTCTTAGGAGATGAGATGAAGCAGTAGAAAGGAGATATAATGCTCAGGACTGTAAACTGAGTAGCTTAGAAGTTCCAGAAAACACCGGAAAGCAATCAGCCAGGGGAAGTCAAATGAATCAGTGTGATTGTGAATTTCCTTTAGAAATACTTGAAGAAATCTGACAAAAGTCTTTATATATTTAATTTATATTGTAAACACACACACACACACACACACACACACAAACACTCACATTGGTTGGAAGAAGACAAAACCATGAAAATGCCAATAAAATCACACATTAGTTTCAAAGCATACCAAAAATCAAATTCTGAACATCAGATTACATCGAAGTTGCAAAAACAAAAGAGAGAAAAATAAAGCTGATCTGTAATATATGCTAATGAAACTGTCTTCTACTAGATTTCTTAAGTTGGAGGGAGGAAGACCAAGTCTAAATACTAACCCCATTTTGACAGTAACTTGGCAAATCATTTGGCTTCTTCTTCACCAGTCTCGCCTCTGCCCAAGAGGATGTGTGCATATATCCTATGCCATATACATTATATACCTGAGATCTTTGTGAAGAGCACGAGGCATGTGTAATAGTGTGCCTGCATATGGAAACCTACAGGTGAGAATGCATCTTCTCATACATGTATGTTTTTAGTGTAAGCTATTTATACGTAAATTATAGAGGATACATATCAAATAAGAAATTTGCAAAGTGAACTGGAAAGCAATTGTTAGAAAACTCTAAGGGCAATGACATACTGTTGATTAATCTTAAAATAAGCCTACTCTTTTATTCTTATGTCAATACTTCTCACCAAATTACATGTACTTTTTACCGACTGACAACACCTGCTTGTATTTGTGTCACTTTTCCTATGAATCAAGGGATGACTGTCCAATTTGCATACATTCCTGATCAGCTATTTTAGTCTCATAGAGTTTAAAATTACCTTATTTCTGCTCTGCATGGATATTTATTATTTCAATTCCACTAAAAGCAGGAAATCAAGAGTTGGAAAATGTGTTTTCTTTTTATAATAAAACTTTAGAGGATAGAGGAGGAGTCACATACCTTCAATAATGGAAATGTGACATAAGTTTTCTACAAAGGACCTGCCCCTGAAATGGAGAACATGGTATGAGTTCTGTTGGGTCTTTCTACAGCAGGCCTCTGCCCTGTGTGTGTTCTTGTACTGAAGGTGATGTTTTCTTGAACTCCAAGCTTGTGGCAAGAAATAATTACAAGAGCAGGGCTTACTTAGAATTCAGGACAGTCCAATACCTCAGCATTCAGAGGAAAATAAGCCAGAGCCATCAGTGAGGTCAGTGTATATAGCTCAAACACATTTTACCAATTCCCGTTTCTCTGGACTGTTTTGAGACTGTGAGGTCCAATAAAATACTGCATGGATAGACATTTCAAAAACAATAATTTAGCCAGGTCATTCTACAGTAATTTTTAAATCTTGAGCACTTAGCCCTCAGGGGAGACCATTCTTAAAGATGACTTCCTGCTCTCCAATGTCTCAGGACTTATCTCAGTGAACAGGACTTACCTACTGCATTTGAGAACCTAGCAGGGACCGAACCAGGAGACGGGGTTCAGAGCCAGTCAGAGATTAAAGGAAGACATGGAAACAATTATTTGACCAAAGGAAATTCATTCAACCTCCCTGCTGCCTCTCCCGCTGCATTCCGGGGCACAGGAGCATGAGAGAACTGAGCCTGCAGACTCAGGGGGAGTAGGTTCGACTGCTCAGGGCCCGGGTGGTAACTCAGCTGTTGGTATCTCTGGCCTACGTTTCTGGGTCTCTACTCTCTAAATCTGAATCTACAAAGCTTACCTGTTTTCTGATGACCTCAGTCCATTGTCCTAAGTGGTTTCCTGTCTTCTTGCGAAGGGACTGTGAACATTAAGTCTAACTGTCCAGACTTGCCTACTGGAAGTGTCTTGGTTAGTCATGGAGATGTGACCTTGGGTCCTTAGCTGGTCACTGGCCCCTTGCCCCCTGGCGCTGTTCCCTGATGTGCTTTCTGGCCTCTTTGAGCTAAGCAGCTTTGCTCCACCACCCCCTTTAGCCCCAGTGTTGCTATCTCCTCCGATCCAGCCAGTTACAGACTGGAACTTGAGTCCCTGAATCAAATGAGCCATTTCCTTTTTTAAATTGTGGGTTTCAGCTACTTGGTTCCAGCAAAAGTATCAATGGCATTTTCTATCCAAAGTAGGTTTCCTTCAAGCAACAGAGAAACAAAAATGAAAAAGAATTCAAAGCTAAGAGAAAAAAATACCGGCACCCAGTCCCCGTTCTTACACCAGAGCGATGTCACTGTTAGTCAACTCACTGTTGGGAAAGTGTCTTGAGTGCCACTTTCTGCTTAGGTGCAGGAAGCCAGAGAGATGAGATTAGCCATTGAGATGTGGTTGAAATTATAAAAGTCCTTGTGATATAAGGGAAGAGATGCAACTCCCAAACCTACTAGATATTTGAATCCAAGTTCATTTTCTCTAAAATTAAACAATGAGTTCTAGGAACAACAGAGGTTAAAAGTAGGAAAACCCTATTGAGAAAGGAAAGCTTCTGTCTAAGAGAGACATAGGGGGAACTGGGAAGAGGTTGCCCACTCACCCAACTTTTCAAAGGAGTTTTTCTGGATAAACCCGTGAGGTGAGGTAGGTTCAACATGAGACAAAAACTCTAGTCAACTAATAAGATTATAAGTACAGTCAGGTAATATTGATTCAGTGAGAAACCACAAGGTGGACAAAACTATGAACACCCAATAAGATTGTGACAAGTATAGTTGCTTAAGTAATATTGATTAGATGGGGATCCAATGGGGAAACAAGCCACGTAGCAAGTGTACAAGGAATGAGCAAGGATTTTCGGTGGACATGGGTATGTCAGGAATCTTTCTTGGAAGATCTTGGTCCCCCACCCAAAGAATTGATATCTATTTAAAATATCAATCATTGCTATTCATCCTTAGGGGAAGCACATGGGTGTGGTAGTTTCTCTCTTTTTACAGTGCTTGCCTTCAGTGAATGTGTCTTGCTTGTCCTCCGTGTTGGCTCCTAGACTGTCCTCCGTGTTGGCTTCTGTCTAACTGCCTGCAAGATATCTAATTAACTTATCTATCTGCAATATTTGGACAATGCCACACATAATGGCCTATTTTAACACCTTGAGCAGGCTACAGTCAACCTGCCTTATCTAGGTTTCAATTTCTGCTATTTCACTTATCCCAACTGCTAATCAAAAACATTAAATGGAAAATCTCAGAAAGAAACAATTTATAAATTTTCAAATCATCAAACCTGGATGTAAAGCCTGGCTTTGTTTAATATATCCAGCATTACCTTCCATTAGACACTCAATGGCTACCTTTGTCATCAAAAGCCATGGCAGTGCTTGTGTCTAAATTGCCCTGATTTTACTTACATTGGCTCCAAGGGTCAAGAGTAGGAATTTTGGTGATTCAGATATGTCAAAGAGAAGCTCATAAATGCTTAATTTGATTTAAAAAGTAAACATTTTGTTCTGTTTGAAAGAAGAAGGAAATGTAAAAGTCTGCTGAATTTGCCAAGATCTGCAGTAAGAACAAATCCTCCACCCAATTATGAAAAATGGAAAAGAAGCTTATTTATCTGGCACGCATCAAACTGCATATTTATGGCCACAGTGAGTGCTGATAAGTGCATCATTCAGAGCAGGACATTAAATTCTCCTGTGTATGTTAGGAAAACTGTACATGCAAGGTTTGAAGCTATGCACCATTTCAGGGATTCACTAAGGGGAGCCTCAGAAAACATCTCCCTCAGATAAGAGGACTACCATAATTGTCCAAGAATACGCACAGTTTTAATTTTAACCTGAGAACTGAGCTAATTTCAGACAACGCAACACATTTGGAGGAACGCTCTCAATCATAATGCAGGTACCTGTGGTCACACAGTTAGCAGGAGCAGCCTGCATTTCCTCAGTAGGTGTCTTCTTCCTCTCCTCCTTCTTTTCCCTCTACTTGGTCTCTTCTATTCTACCTGCCTAAGTTTCAGGCCACATTCTACTTGTCTTCCTTATCCCGTCCTCATCTACTTCCTCCTGCTCCAGTAGTTGACTATGGGTTTTTTATTTATTTATATTTTAAATGGCTGGTGGTTTGCTGGAACATTGGGTATGTAAAATTATGCATTTTATCAAGTATCTCTTCAAATACTTTTCTTCCTTATTCGTTCTCTTTCATCTTTTTAAATCTCTGCTTAAATGTTAGAACCTTTATTGTTTACTTAGTGATTACAAAACCTGTTTCTAATGATTTTTACTGTCACTCTTTTTGTATTTTACTTTATATATTTTACAGATTCAGTTTTAAATTACCTGAATTTTCGCTCTAGTTTATCTAATTTGCCAATGAGTTTATTTCAGACATCTAAGTGTTTTATTTCATATGTAGCCTTTCTTTATTTTATTTCACTATATAGCTTCATTTCTTTTCTTCTTAGCTATTTAATGATTGTACCTATCTGACAATATGTTGCACACTTTTCCAGATGGATCCTTCAGAAATTTTGTCATGATTTTACTTCAGTGTTCAAACATTTTATGTAATTTTAGATCTACTGACTATTTGTTTCTCAAATATTATGCGCTACTGGCTTCTTTGCATTTGAGTTTTTTAATCTCTGAGGAATATTGCTATGAGAAAATAACACATAATAAAATAAAGCTATTTTTGAAAAACATGTCTCTTCTTTAACCATGTCACTGAAGTTGAGCACAGAGTCAAACTGATTTGGACTTTAACTGGTTTGGGGTACTGTCGTAGCCTTAAAGATAGGACTGGACATTCTTTAGGAAGGACTATAAACTGAGCCGTATAAAACTTCTGTCACAGTGCACCTCAAAATGGGGAAATGGTGACTGAATTCCATGTGCATCTTAGTTTAGGCCGGGGCACCTGCCTGTTGAAGAATAATATTCTTTACCGGTCCAAGGCACCAAAGGATGATACAGAAACATTGGAGTAAATCACATCAGGGCTCACTTCCCTGCTACATGACCCTAGCAAGTTTTCATGGGTTTAAGGCAAGTACTTCTTATGGTTAAAAGACACTACCATTACCCTGTCTATCCAATAACAAATATGAATTGGTTCTCATGGTTCATTTGTGTCAGTGATTTTTTTCACAAATGTGTCATTTTGTTTTGATTTTTTTTTGAAAAACACTTTTGCTATATACTATTACAAATACATGTGCGATTAAAGAAAGTAAGTCCTACAGAAAAAGTCAGAGGATGATATGTGTTTTGTGGCTGAAGAAATAAAGGGTTATGGCAAAGTCCCCAAGAGGCATAAAAGAATGATAGACACTTACCTAAACACTAAAAAATATTTTAAATAAATATATAGGAGAGTAAAGATTTTTGGAAGCAATTCTAGTTAAACAAGCTGAAAAACAATGAAATAAACTATATTTACACAATGAAAGTTTTTCTTGTATCGCAAAACATTGTTACACTATTTGGCAATAATTTCATTTTAATTATTTTTTGCTACTTCAGAAATATTCCAAACTCAAATATACTCTTAAGCTTCATGTAAAATGCTTTCTGTCAGATTTTGGAATTTTTCAAAATTTTGTATCAATCTAGCCCTATCCCATGAAAACCACTACCAGCACAGTTTTTTAAAAAAAGTTTTTTATGTAAGTATTATAGAAAATCGTAATATTGGAAGTTAGATCAGTAATATTCCTTGAAAGATTTCTTTCCTTGGAAGCCAAAGTCTTGAATTAAAATTAAACTGAAGTTATTTAAGTAGAACATAAAGACTATGGAAAAAGTAACCTTGGAAAAGGGTCATAGCAAAAGAGAATAATGATACTGTTACTTATAAAGCTAAAGGTCAGGTTGAGTGATATAAACTATTATAATTCTCGGATAACCACAGTATCACTAGACTTAAGAGTAAAGCATATTGAAATGTCACTCTGAGTTCTGAGTAAAGACTAGAGCTAAAATCCTGTGATAAATTGCTCTAAAATTTAATTTTACCTCATATAAATAAAAGAGAAACCCGTTTTTTAAAAATACAATTAAGAAGCTTGAGAATTCAATTCATAGACTGAGAGAAAATAGCTGAATATCATATTTGAGATAGTAATTATTTGCAGAATATTTTCATCAACATTTGATAGTAAGATAATACAAAAAACAAAAGAAAGAAAGGAGTGAAATGTTTTTAAACTACACTTTACCAACTATATTAGTCATTTTCCCACTCATGATAGGAAATACTGACTCCAGTAACTTAAAGGAGAAGGCACTTAACTTGGTTCGCAGATTAGGTAGATTGAAGACATTGTTCGCTGTCCCCAAGGTAGAGACATCATGGCATCTGATAAGTAGAGCGGAAGAACAGTTCCACAGAGTAGGCCAGGTCCATATATGGTACCCAAGATCACCCCACCAGCACCCAAACCAGCATAAGCAAAGCATATTTTACTACTTCCATAGGTGGCTATCAAGCCAATCATTTTAACACAATTAAGCTCATTTCTATACTTTACCCCTGGTCAACTTGACATTCAAATATTTATCCTTAAAAGACACTTAATCTCCAACTAAATACAACAGTAAGATGATAATTCCTGCCAGCAAGTTACCAATATCTTTTATACAACCCAGAATGCATTACTGGCTTCCTCAAGTCCCAGCATTCCAGAAATTTTCAAAAGCCCAAGTCTAAGTCTCTTCTTCTGAGACTGTAGGCAAACTCTTAGCTGTGAATAAATATAAAAATCACAAATACATTGCATAAGCCCAAGGTACAATAGGACAGTGCAAAAATTTTCATTCCAAAGGAGAGGAATATGGGGATAGAAAAAGTGAGACCAAATCTTATCAAGGAAAACATGAAATTCTGTAGCATTCATGACAGAGGGAATGGGTTGCTGCATGCTTTTAGCCTTACAGGTTGCAACTCACCTGGTCATTTCTTGGACTGTCTCTGCTGTTAGCTTGTGGTAGTATTCAGAAGACTTTCCACATGCCTGGCTTCTTCAACTTTCTGGTGCCTGGACTGCAGCTTTAGCTTAATTCATGAAGATTCACAAACTGTCCTATCAGGGGCTTCCTGTATGACTTTAATGCCTTCCTTTGAAATATTGGTGGAAGACTCTTTGTCCCCACATCTCTTGTAATCTTCATGCCAGTAAAGACAGCATGGAGGTTTTGCTTTCAGCAGAGGCACTAGCCAACAGGCTCTGAGTGCTGGATGGCTTGGACAAATGAAATGAATACTGGAGAAACAAACTCCCAATTGCCCCTTCTTAATCAGGAGTTGTGAAGAATCTCTTCTCAAATGAAAGGTTGACACTTCTATACCCTTGAGCCTGCTATTATTAGCATCTTGCTAAATCACGAGATGCTCTCAAGTTGGTCATTTTTGTTCTTCTACAAAGTACTAGTTTTATTTTTAATTATGATAATCTCTTTAGCAAATACAACTTTTTGTTCTCAATTTTACAAATAATATCTATCTTCTTCTTTGAAATTCCCTCTGCCAAATCAGTCCACCAACCTTATTCTCAAGTTTAGAGAAAATTTTCAAGACATGGGGAAAATGTAAGCAAATATTTTTGTCCAAGTGTAAAACACATGGCCTCTAGTGAAATTGCAAATGAATTCTTTATTCACTGAAACTTCCTGAGCCTAGCTGCTACTTATCAGCATCTGATCTTCTGTCTTACACCAGAATCACCCACCAACTTTTGCTTATGGCTTGCTATAGGCTTTTGAAACTGTATCTCTAAACCTTTCCAAACACCTCCCACAAGCCGGTTCTGAAGGTTTCTGAATCCCAACATTACCTCACTCCTGGTACCAGTTTTCTGTAATGGGCAGCTTTCTCAATGATTACACACAATACATGATGTCCACAATTTAAGGAGGATAGCACATGGGCAAAATGTAGGATTTTTTTTCCCCAGAATGCAACAAACATGCCTTCTAGTCCATTGGACAATGAGATACTTATTTCCATCTGAAATGTACTGAGCCTAGCCTTGACTGTCTGCATTCTATAAGCATTCTGTCCTCTAAGTTTTACACTTGATTTTAGCTAAAAGACTGAGAAGCGATGGTCTTCTAAGCTTTGACTAGAATTTCTCATCATGTTCTGCTTACAACATTCTAGGACTACTCCAACCTTAGAGAGAAGTCTTGCAAACCACATGGTCAGGTGCAGTCACAGGAATGGCTCCACCCCACTTTTCTTGGATTACTAATTTTTTGTATTAGTCATTTTCCCATCATCGGGACACAATATTTTAAATGTAAAATCTAAAACGTGGAAGTTTTGTTTGTCCCATTTATCAGTACTTCAGTCCATAATTGGCTGTCTATAAGGCCAGAAGGAAAATTGAAGGGCATGTTGGAGGAAAGCTGATCAATTTCCAGACCTGAGAAGCAGAGCAAAAGAACAATGCCAGAGTAAAAGACACTAGAGACAATATGTAGATGCAATGCCATGACTCCTGGATCCACCCAGAGACATCAAGAACTGCACTTTAAAAAAAATAAAATGGAATACTACTCAGCCATAAAGAATGTGAAGCCAGAGACATTTATAGCTAAGTGGATGCACATTGAGGCCATATTCTTAAGTGAAATTAATAAGACACGTGTAAATGCAGAGTAGTTTCTCTGGTATGAAAAGCTGAAAGTGTGAATAAGGATCAAAATGTATAATTGATATTGTGTAATAGAAAGAAAAGGTCTAAAAGATTAGGGAGGGGTAGGGGAAAGGTAAAAAGGGAAAAGAAAAAATATGAGAAAAGGAAAAACATAGAAAAAATGTCTCTGTACACAGGGAAGGGTGGAGGGGGTGAAGAGAGGGCTGGGAAATGGGGAAAAATAAGAACCAAGAAAAGTCATGTGAAGGTACAAGATCCCAGTGATGAATATAACTGTGCCGAATATCTAAAATGTACCAATAAACTCAATAATTTTTTTAAAAGAACTGCACTTTACTAATTCCCTAGGTGACTACTGTGAACACAAAGGAGCTTAGCCACCACACCAATGGTTGTTCACTGGCTTGTTAAAGATCTGTAGGTGACAAAGTAGCTCAGAAGCAAGTGTTCAAAATGTAAGATGTGGAGGAATGTTCAGAGCAGTTTAAACGTAATAGCCACCAACTGGTAACAAGTCAAATTCCTATTTACACATGAATTTATAATTAGATTACTTTGTATCTGTGAGGGAAAACCACTCAGCAAGAATAATTAAAATTGATGCAGTACTGGTAGAGACAAGAACATCATTCAATACCTTTGCTGAGTGAAGGAGACCAGATTACTAGGACACATAGTGAGTAAATCTTATATATATGTATTGCCAAATGCAAACTAATATATTTTGAACCAAAACAACTCAGTGGTTGCCTCAAAAATAATGAGGGCTGATGATGTGGTAAATTATATCTGTCATGATCTGTAAATGATTCTTGCATTTGCTTTGAGAAAACATGGATTAAAAAAAGACTACTGCAAAGTCCCTGGAAATTTTAGAGGTCTATTGGAGACTTTTAAACTTCTTGTCATTTTTGTTTTATGGAATGGTGCTTCTGTCATGGATCTCGGAAATATTTATCTGACAGATGCTCACAACAATTTTTTCTGTTTCATTTTAAAAATGTCATAAACACAATCTGTTTTGGTTCAACATTTTATGTTACATCACATATTGAGTTTAATCCTTGCACATATGGTGGTGTGATGTAGATCTAAATTGTCCCCTAAAAGTCTTATGTGTCCACAGGTGGTGTCGTGTAAAGTGGTTGAGTCATGAGAATGCTATATACTCTTCAGCTGATCGGCAGATACAGTGATGAATATGCTGTCCAGAGGTGGAATATCACGGGAGGAGGTGTGGCTGTGAAGGGTACATCCCCTCCCTCCTTCCTACCTTCAATGAGCAGTTTTCCTTCACCCACACACTCCCACCTTCACATTTCTACCTTAGAGCCAGCCACACATGCATAGACTGAACAATCTGAAACAATAAAACAAAACAAACCTATCCTCTAAGCTGTAAGGGCCCAGAATTTTCTTCTAGTTATGGGAAAGTGACACAAACATATGTACAGTGATTGAGGGTCAGCTGTGTGAGTGTGATTTGTTTGAGGGCTACTTGAGTAATTACTTGAGCACACTCCTTGGTTTGTGGCGGGCCATTCAGGCTTGACCTATAGACCTAGGTCTATATCTCGTTTCTGACTTGTCCTTTCTGGCACTGTTCTCCTGCCCTGCTTCCTGGATACAGATCATCTCAAAACTGAGCACCTTCGCTCTAACACATCCTTCTTCTGCGATGCTGCTGACTTAGGAACAGCTACCTTTCAACTGAATCCCCTGTAGCCATGAGCCAAATTAAAGTACTTCTTTCTATGTTCTGAGTGTTAGATATTTTGTTTAACTCTTAAGATCAGTGTTAGTACTGCAAACTGCTCCTTTCAACCAGAGTAAATATTGTACAAATCTTCTCATAATGGTCATTAATGCTGTTCAACCAAGGACCATGAGGAGTCCACCCACTTGAATTAAGTGTGACTTGTTAATTTAGCATAAGAAAAACTGTATTTATTGGGGACCATGAGAATCAGAAAGCATGTACATAAAACCTAGGTATGTTTTAGTCACTTTTTATGATGATTAAAAGAACAAGAGCACTGATCTGAAATGAATGCTGTCAGAAATGATTATTTCAGAAATTCTTATTAGATGATAAGAAAAATTGCAGTCAGGCTAAACTTGGGATTGGGAAAGGAGCAGAATTACATTATCAGATAGAATGTCTGATCATTTTTTGGAGTTTCCGCGATAATAATACATTTTATCCATATTCAGAACCACTTATATAATGGCTTTGCTTATATCCAATCACAGAGGGACCATCTTTAAAGTTGATGTTCTGTGGGATTCTTGCTGTTCAGCTGAAGTACATTGTTGACTGAGAATTTCAGGTTAGCCCCTGGCTGTGAGTGACTACTTATTCCTCCTCCCTCTCGCGTATATGGCCTCAAATTTTGTGGTGTGTTCTCCCCGCCCCATTACTTTTTCTTGTGCTGTCCTTTCTCTCACCGCCATACTGGTCTTGCACGGTCCACATGTTTCCAATTGATATTTTGGGGCCTGTTAGATCTTCTGAAGAAGATGCTTTTCTCCAAGATCATTTCAAAACTTCCTCCCCAGTTCAAAGTTCTCAGGTTTAAAATAAGTTCCTGGAGAGGCCCTAACAATCCTTCTCGCCACAAAACTGCATTTCATCATTTTAAAAGTATTTATATGCCATTGAAATCTTCTTGCCCTACAACCAGTTGAACGCTGTTCTTTCTCTAATTTAGGGAGAAGACAATCAGTTGGCATCGCTTTTCCTACAGCAGCAGTGTCACTCTGCATTCAATAAAACACTGGTAAGTACTTGTTGAATCCCAGCAGGTAATTTCCCAGGGTAGATCCTGTAGAATTCTGATTAGAATGCATATTTGGACATACAAGTCAGACAGTGTGAAACTATTATTAAGTATAAACAAAAACAAGTTATTTAAATGACTTTATAACCTTTCTGTAGCTTAGGTGATTCTGAAGTCTGTAGTACTTTGCTGTTGGTGTTTATTGATTGCCAAATGGGTCTCTATTGGGTCACCCTTAATTGCTGCAAAATGTTCAAAAGCAGGCTACTCTTTCAGGTTTATTTTGGCTCACAGTTCTAGATTTATAAAATCTTGGGGCTGGTATGGTGAGGGGCTCGTTGGCACAGTCCAAGTAGGGTTCAGAGCATCACACATGGTTGGATTTTGGGAGCATAAGTTCAAGTGAGTCTGTTGTCTCTCTCTCTCCCTCGCTTCATGAAGATATCACAGTTCAATCTGTAATCAGTTCCCAAGGACCCTACCCTTAAACGCTATTGTCCAGTGAAGTTTGCAGATTTTTAACACCTCATAAAGGGGACTAAATTTCAATATAAGAAGCCTTGAGCTAACACCATAGAAGGACTGTTTGCTGACTTTTGTTAGATGTCAATCTGATACTGAGAAATACTATAGATAGTTTCTATGCTTGTATGTTTATTCCAGGTTTCAAAGGTAACATTCAACCTCTGCTTTTGTTTTTCTAAGCCTTTGGATGTCGCCTACACATAGTCTCACACACTTATTAAATTAAGCTAAGTAACTGGAAAACTAAGACCAATAGAGTGAATACCACGCTGCATTGATGCCAGACTTACTCTATTGCATAGTGTTATAGCATTATTTTTAGGCACAGCACTACCTCCCCTCAGATAAGTCACTTTTCCTCCTTTGACTTGTAGTAGGCATCTTTCAATAGTAATATCTCAGCTGAGTTGAGAAACACATTTATAGACAGCATCCTGAAAGTAATTTCGACAAAAGAATGTGCAGTCTCTAAAAATATAATGAAGGTCATAGATCTGTCCACACTGTCATTCAGATTCCACACTTTCCTTTGGGAATATTTATTGGACAGTTAAACTGTTCTTGTTATTTACAAGTTACATTCTATCATGCTAAGCTAGAATTGAATTTCTACTCTAATATTAGAGTTGCCCTAGTCCAGGACATTATGTGCTACTAGTCACACGACTTGTTAGTTCTCTTAGGATTAGTAAATAAACACGATTGATATTTTCAGTATCAGTTCTCATACTGAATTTCTTCTTTAGTCTAAGGCGACGTCTTTACGCATTGATCACAGAATTACTTTGTTTTCTTAAGATTAGTAAATAAATATGATCAATGTTTTTAAATTATCCAGCAAAATAATAAGCAATTTCTTGGTCTCCTCTCTCATGTTTCCGGAGTAATAAATGTAAATGTAAGGAAAAGGTTATTTTTTTCATAAAGGCACCCATTGTAGATAAATAATACAAAATGCCACCCAGCCTCTTTTCCAGTATTGTACCTCACATGTAATAAATTTAAAGTCACAGCTCACGTTGTGATGCTTAGTATCTCCTTATTTTTGTTGGAGGTCTTCTATGCTGTGTCTTCCTTTCCACTTTTTCCTCTTGTCTTTCTTTAGCTGGTATATCATGGACTTGGAAAACAAACACTGACCAAATGGCATTAACATGTTCCTCACCTAGCCACAATTTTGAATAAGCTTGTTCTTGATAATGGGCTCTGATTTTCCTTTTCCTGGAGCATTTTTTTTTCCAGAAAACCTGCAAATTATTTCTCTGCTTATTGGACCTATAAATATTTTGAAAAGCTTGCCAAGTTTCCTAACTCCTAAATGTCTTTCTCAAAGACCTGAGGGTTTTCCTTTGAAATGCAGCCTTGTAGATCGTCCTTTTCTCCACCAGTCCGCAGGAAATAGGAACTGACTTCCATTAGGGCCAATTAATAAACACAAATGGTTTAAAAACAGACAGAAGAATTTGCACTCAGGAATAACTCAGTGTCAAAACTGGCAGTTACCGGATGTGCTTCACGCACCGCTCTGATCACCTTCCATAATGTCTTCCAGTCCTGCACCAGTTCGCCTCAGTGCCTGTCTTGTCACACAAGGGGTGACAAAAAAAAAAAAGCACTCTTTTCCTACTTTCATGCTCAAGATACCATGATAATACAGAACAATTTACCTCTGGGGAATAAAATGTGTGCGATTTCCCCCTATACAACAAGAACTTCTCCAGGGGATACAAGTCGAGTGTCCATTCATTCAGCTCACTTCCGATACCATCTACCTGGAGGCAGAGTCAGGTTCCACCTGTGAAGGACTCAATCTCACAAAATGCCCACCCTCGGATGCCAATCACATGTCCCAGGCTTTACCCTGTGCTTCCTCCTCTCTGGATATAAATGGAGACACTTTCTGGGTTCTGTTAATTTCCCGGTACTCCTTGGTTTGTTCAAAGACTCCAGGGAGACATTTTACTTATATTAGACTGACCAAAGATCTGCAAAGGACACAGGTAAACAGCCATATGGAAGCGACCCTAGGACAACATCTGTGGGAAAAGATATGAGCTTCCGTATACCACCTTCAGGCAACTGCAGAGCCTCTCCCTGTCCTTCTGTGGATTTAGTGGGGCCTCATCATTTAGGCATCAAACTTAATCCACTGGCCACTGCCAACAAACCCAGTGTTCATTCAACTCCTCGTCCCTCCAAGATTCTGGAGCAATGGATGGGCTGAAGGTCCCAAACGACAGGTCACGTGGTGGTTCCCATAACAATGCAACCTCCATCCGGGGCCGGTAAGAATTGCATTAGTAAGATGAGGGAGCTCCTATGCTGCAAAAATTCTAAGGGACATGGAATATTTGTGTCAGATACTCTGTTGCTCAGGGAATTCCAGAAGTCCAATGAGCTCTGTGTCAGGAACTGGGGTGGACAAGCAAATATTAGAAAAAAAAAGAGATTCCCCAGCAATGCTACCTGCAAGAATTTAGGAACTCTGTGTCACAAACCAGAGGCAGAGACCAAATATGTATTTATTACTGTGTCACATAGCTGCCCAGATCTAAAAGCTTGAAATACGTCCTCGGAAGGATTTGATTCCATCATTTTGCTTTAAACATTTTCCAGGTTTAGTTTACCTTTTAAACTCAGGTCCCTGAGGCAGGATAAACTGGGGTTTTTAGTGAGAAATTACCTTCAGAAAAATAGAAAGAAAATCTAACTCCACGTTATCAAGTATTTAATTGTAGTATTTCTTTCCAATTACACTTTGCTTCAACTGCTGTGCCATGACTTACTGGTGTAGCATTTTTTCCTCTCTCTTTTTAAAAAAATGTTCTTAGCCTAATAATCCTTAATTTATATTTGCATATTGGCTTGCTCCATCACGGTTCCCTCTTTACCTCTGTAATATGCCTGTACTCTTTTGGATTTTTTATTATGAACTTACTTAATTGATCACTTTGTCATATAAGATCAGCTTACTTTGATTCCTGTGTTTATCAGTAAGGCTTTAGGTAGACACCCTCTTCGGGGATGTCCCTTCGCGGACCATTCATACGGACACAGCAGCTACCTACGCTGCGCTGAGCGTTTTTTCCATGCCTGGTGCTTCACGCTCCCGCTCTCATGTAATTCTCACAAGAGCTCTCCGCACTGGTCACTTTCGTCCCCCTTATTAAACTTAGGAAAGCGAGGTCAAGGAACGCGTTTACCATAATAAGCACAATGGGAGCCTGGAGCAAAGTCCATGCTTCTGGTGCCCTGAGCACTGTCTCTCTGGCTTCCCTTCCATCTGGTGGCAGCCATCAGATGAGACGAAATGGGTACATACAAGTGCATCCTGCAGCTGTGACGAAGAAGCAGTCGGATGTGCTGCGCTGTCTTCCGAGGGTCCAGGGTCCGCTGCTGGCCGTACCGCCGGGCGTCTCTGCTACACAGGGCTCCGCCCCACCCGGCTGGATACAGCGCGGAGACTGGGATACAAGGCCAGTCAAGGTTGGATTCTTGTGCGCTGTGGTGGCCTCAAACGCCCAGTTCCTAGAGGTGCGACTAACGGCAACCCCGACCATCACGGTGTTCAACAGCTGAAGTTTGCACGGAGCCTTCTGTGAGCTGCACGCCAATGCAGGGCTCTGAGAGTGGTGGCTCTCGCCATGCAGCTTGGAGAAGGCACGTTACTCTCCAGCTCCACGGTTACCGCTCAGTAATCCTTGTAAAACGCGTAACCTAATAAACAATTTAGGACAGTCCCATCTCCTTAAAGGTGTTATTTGTTAAGTAGTCTGCTGATTATTTCATAACTGCTTTGTCAAATGGAAATTCAAAGTGCGATAATGATTGAAGATTAAATGATGGTGTATCTTGTTGTCTAATGAGCTCTTTTCTCTTTGCTTTATCTTTTTAGAGTTGTGTGTCAGTGTT
This sequence comes from Fukomys damarensis, assembly GCF_012274545.1. NCBI lineage: Eukaryota > Metazoa > Chordata > Mammalia > Rodentia > Bathyergidae > Fukomys > Fukomys damarensis. The sequence goes on from NW_022900928.1 coordinate 7,868,481, forward strand.
TAGAACATGCTGTTTTGTGTAATAGGAGCAAAATTATTTAAAAGAGAAGGGCTAGCCCTGTAGATCTTTTTGGTACATGTAGTGAAACCTACAACTTTATTGGAGAAATGCAGTGCTTTGCTGGTTTGAAGTGGCTGGGCTTTTGGAGTTTGGCAAAGGGAAGTTAATCATGTAACCCTGTATCATGATCATGCAGAAAAGATGGAGCTCAAATACAGCTTTTTTTTTTTCATATTTAGTCAAGTTCCCATTTGTACAATTGATTTTCCTTAAAAAAAAATGTTTCAAAACTGTCACATTCCCTAAAAAATCAACCCGTTGCGAGTGGTTTTTCTTGGAAATGAAATGAGCTTAGCTTGGCCTAAACAAAATCTCCTGTCTCCACAGGACTAAGTACACATAAAAAGGGTCCAAACTCCTGGTTCCGTTGTTTGGCTCCATGGAATTCTGAATTTGATGCACAACAGTCAGCAATAATGTTTGCACTGATATATTTTGAAGCAGATGGTTATCGAATGAATATCAGGTAAATTTACCTTAAGGTTTGTGCACTAAGGATGAGTGTAAGGGTGGGAATCTGGTGATGCAAGGGACCATTCAGTAACTACCTTAGAGTACTTTGAACCCTGTCTCCACGTAGGGGAAAGTTATTGGCCATTTAAAGGTATGTTTTATGTAGCCCAGAAAACTATTTGGGTCAACTCCATTTGTCTGCTCCCAGAAGAACATTAAGTCAGTTGTTGTCACTGCAAGTTCATGGTTTTTAATCTATTTGTTTCTTCATGGTTAGACTACTGTACATTCAATGAAAAGTTTGCTATTCCACAAAGACCATGTTTCGATGAGCTCTTTTGCTAGACTTGTACTATTTCCCAGGTGAAATTTGCATGTGGAAGAAATATAGAAGAAATTTCCCTTTAATTTTTTTTTTTTTTCAAATTCTAGGTTTGCCAACTTAAGAATGGGGAAGGTCTGTCTAACTTCACAATATAGAAGAAATTTCCCTTTAATTTTTTTTTTTTTCAAATTCTAGGTTTGCCAACTTAAGAATGGGGAAGGTCTGTCTAACTTCACACTATAATTGATACTTTCCCTATACTGATTTTTCTTTCTCTAGGGACTTCAGAAGGGTCACTTTCTTTCCACAAAATACTTGTTAACAGACAAAACCTTGAGATCTGAGCTTTCAATAAAATGAACAAAAGGCCTATACATTTTGATTGTGTGTAAAGGTCGTTTAAAGAAATAAATGTCTACAAAAAAAATAATAACAAGAACACTATCTCTCTTCTTCCTCATCTCTCTTTTAATTCCTTCTTTCTGCATTCATCATTCAGTTGATTTTCTCCTTTTCTTTCCTTTTTCTATGTTAGACACTGGAGAGGAAAGAAGAAATAAAGCAGAGACTGATTTTAAGTACATAGGTACATTCTCCATTTAATCACAGTACTATGCAAACATTTAATATTCATTAAATATTTTAAATGCACAAACACCTAGAAGACGTAAACATCTACTTAACCTAAAGAGGATTAGTTTCCCCAAATATTTTTCACATTATGATAAAATATCCTCAAGTATGTTTATAATACATTCATATTTTAGAATGCAAACAAATTTGTTTCCATTTATGACCTTGTTTTATAATCCGATGTCTTCATTTTGTATTATTAATATTATAAAGACATTTTAGCTTTTAAGTAATGGGTGGCAGATTGGAGGATTTTTAGAAGGAATTAATAGTGATAATATACACTTAAATACTTTATGCCTGGTGGACAGTTTTAAAAATTGAAGTTTGGAAATAATTGGCAGCAGAGAAAATATAAACTGCAAAGTTTACAGCAAGAAGTCATCTAAGTAGATGAAGGAAAATATTTCTTTTTCTTGCGAGTATACATAATTTACTTCTTGAGTGAATCTGGAAAACAATAAATGATGTGGTTGAAAGAAAAAGAGTGTGATAAATTGAATTAATCAAGCAGTTAATTAAGCTATTTGAACAGAGGGAGTTTTTGAAATATTAAATATTAGCATTTTAATGAACTTTCTATTTTAAATTTCCAATATTTCTTAGAAATGTAAATGAAAAGAATATAATTATGAAAAAGAAATTTAATTGCAGATTAACCCAGGAGACATTAATATCCCTTTTGAGGAAAAGTCTAAAAATAAATAATACATAATTTTAAAAAGAAACATCAGCCTTTTTATATCCTTGGTAGAAAAATATGCTAACTCTACTCATTTTTAAGATATAGAATATCTAAGTGTACTCTATTTTTCTTTTACTAAAGATTTAAATCATATAGCAATAATTCTATACTTTGAGGTGATTACAAAAGGCCTTCAGGACACATTTCAAGGTCATTATATTTAGAGCAATTTTAATTATAATTTATGATTTTCAATCTGTGTATTCATACAGGCATTTGCAGCCAATTATCTCTGTATTGAAATAAAGTATAGGGTTGCTGACATTTTACCTGAAATGCAACATAGAAAATAGAAAAGACTAAGACTTAAATCTCAAAATAAAATGTAACATTAATAACTTCAACCTATTGAACACAAATCCTCTGCCAAGTCTCCTGTGGAACACTTTAAACTGCTTTCTCATTGAATCACCAAATCACACTTGTTAAAACGTTGCTCCTACCTGTATCACAAATGAACCAGTGTTCAAGAAAGAAAGTTCTAAATGTGCAGAAAGATCGTTCACTGTAATACTGTATCTACCAATAGTGACACGATTAACATATCAGTAACCATTTAACTGGGATAACAAACATGAAAAAGACTGAATTAAAACAGGGGTATTTTTCCTTGCATAATTATGTACCGTCACCAGAATTCTACACTTTTCTATGTTCAAGTATCTTTAGCATGTGTTTTTTGGTTTATCACGGAAAGACATATTCCAATTCCATCAGCCAGTTTTCAGCGCAAAAGGAAGGTGGGAAATTAGAAAAGTACGTGGTACATTTTGGCCAGGGACTCTTCACCTTTATTTTGAGAAGCGCTTCCCACAGCCACTCTACAACTCACTGGGTAAAGATGTGTCACGTGGTCACTTTCATGTGGAAGGAGCTAGGAAATGTAGCTTCTGGCATGCAGATTTGCTAACATCGGAGTGGGAAGTAGTAAGGAAAGCACTGAAGGAAGAAGACAGGGTAAGCAAGAAAGAGGAGCAAAGGAGAGAAAAAGAGGTGAGACTTTGTAATGGAAACAGAAGGATTAGCTGGAGACTTAAAAAGACTGAGTTAGGACTGGAAGCCACGATTTTATTTTCCTAAACCTAACACTACTTCGTGTTAACTATAGACCTCACTTGAATTTCTTTGGATTTAAAACCCTAACAAAACAAAACCTTTCAATGTAACGTAAGAAATATTTGTAGGCTCCTGAGAAAACTGCCCTTATGTGCGACATCAATGTTTGTGTCCTATTTAGAGACATTGGATTTTATGATCTCTATTTTCTCCTTTTTCTAGAGATTTTTTTGCAGAACTGCAAGGTCAGAGTGATTGTTAAAATACTCACATTTATTCGAAATTGATCTATAAGCTCATAAACCTACTTTAATCTATATGATCATATATGCACTTCAATCAAAAACTGAATTACAATGGATTTGATGTCAATAAAAAGGCATTCTGTTATTAGTCTCTGTTGGTAGGAGTACTAAGTGGCTTCTGGAAGTCAGATGAAGGTATGTTTGCTAACTGCTCCTCGAATTCTAACAGACAACTAGAGAAAGAAAGAAAAAAAATGCTTTTTTTTTTTCTAAAATGAAGTTGACCATCTAGAAAATCTACTTTGAGACAGGCATTTTTTATCTTCTAAAAAAAGCCATGAAGTAACTATTTTGTTATGTTGGAGGAGTTCAAAATACACTTAAAATGAATAGTGCATTTCAATTACAATTATATGATAATAAACATAATACTAATATAAACAGTATAATAATATTTTTCAGTTGTAGTACAGGCATTGGAAAGCTTATATTCTGGTCCAGGCCAAAATATTTTATCTTGATAGTGATTCTGAGAAATAATTGCAAGATTATAACCTTCTGTGTTCACCTACGAGGCCATCAAATATCCCTTCAAAACAGACTGCAAAGGAGTTCCTGCAAGGTATATTTTCTTCCTTTGTGTCACTTGTGGCATTTACTAGTTTTTGGTATATAATTAGAATTATAGAAATAAAAATTAATAAGTTGGTAACTTACTATTTATAAATTAATGGGCAGAAAGAATATGCAGATAACCAGTTTCTATGATATTTAGCAGAAGCAGGGGATAGCCTAGTTGATAAAATACTATTTTTGTTTAGTACAGTTTAAGTTTCCTGAATCTATTGTTATTAAATTACATTTTAATATAATCTACATGTATTTATTTGTTTAATTCTCCCCCCCCTTTGAGAAACAAATCCACTTACTGATAATAAATTTTTTTGGTTTAATTATACTTTGATTCCATTTAAGAACAATGTTGTTTACATCCTTTCTATTTGTTTTTCAAGTTTGTAATCAGACAATTAGAAACAAGATCTCATCTGTTGTCTGTTGACACTGCTTACATCTAGATGTCTCCAAAAGCCTTCATATCATAGGTGGGGCTTTTCCAAAGGAGGCTGGATCTCCCGTGTGTGACAGTGGGATTGATTTATGGTGCAGGGCTAGGTTCAAGGGCACTAGGATTAAGGGTGTGAGTGCTACCTGCCCTAAGTAGCCTGGATGAAATATAATGAATAGAAAGAGCTGTGGTCATTCCTTGCTTCCTTTGCTACCTTCTGCCTACCATGAACTGTTTCTCCTCTGTGATGCCTGTCTGCCACACCATCCTGCCCTGGAGCCAGCTGATTATGGACTGAAACCTCTACAGACTGTGAGATAAATAAACCTTTCCTCCTTTAACTCTGGGTGTTAGGGCTTTTGTCTTAGCAACAAGAAAAGTAACTAAGATACCTCTAACGCTGAAAGATTCATTTTCGTCTTCATTAACTCTTCTATCAAATAAAGAGCCTGAAAATTTGTCTATGATGAGTGTGTTCTCTTTTTTAAATGGTGTGGTGAGATCTTTTAATATAAGCACAGAGCATAGTGTTAACTAAAGATCTTTCTGTTAACTTAGGTAACAATCACTTCATATTAATAAAATAAAATTTGAACTTTTGGAGACACAGTTGGAAAAAATGTAATCTTGTCCTCAAATTAAAACAAGCAAACAAAAAGTAACAACAGTAAATATAAACATTTAACAGAAAGTTAAATGTGATACACAGCTAATGAATTTGACATTTCCCAATACTTCACAGATGTACAATATTTAGAGTTTCCCACACTTGATTTGCATATGAACTTATGTTTCATTCTATACAGTTTTTTGAAAATGGGTTGTTAGCACAATGCTCAGTTTTGACAAATATACAAAAAATTATCTATTCATGAATGGACACTTTAAAAAAGTTATTATTGTAATAGGTTCCTCGTCTCTTCGGGGGGAAACATCTTACACAAGACTCACAATATGAGAACAGTTCTCGATTCCAGAGGGGATAATTAATAGTGCGAAATAGGAAGAAAAGAGCTAAAGGTGTAGGGAAAGTGGGAAGGGTAGGGGAAAGGGAACAAGGGAAAAGAAAAAATATGAGAAAATGAAAAAATGGAAATAAAGTGTTTGTAAATGGGGAGGGGAGGAGGGGGTGAAGGGAGGGCAGGGGCAAGGGGAAAAATGAGAACCAAGACCTGTCATATAAAGGTACAGGATCCCAGTAATGAATGTAACTGTATTGTATACCTGGATTGTACCAATAAACTCAATAAAAAGAAAAAAAAATTCTTTCTAAGATTCTGGTCACAAACTGAATTCAATGAGAACCGAATCAAATTTCCCCATAAGGGCAGCACTGAAACAACCATTGTATTTGACTCAGTTCTTGCCCATTTCAGTTTGCAACCAGGATTTTCATGGAAAGACTTAAGGTTGTTAACCAAGGTACTTCTGTATTTGGATAAATAAAAATTATACTGTTTGTTTTCTTACACATTTAATTAAATATGTTTATATTTTGACAATTATTGTAAATACATTAAGCATAAATACTGTTATTTTACATTGAAATTTTAATGATATCTCAAAAAAAAAGAAAGAAAGAAAGAAAGAAAGAAAGAAAGAAAGAAAGAAAGAAAGAAAGAAAGAAAGAAAGAAAGAAAGAAAGAAAGAAAGAAAGAAAGAAAGAAAAGGGGCCATAAGACTACACTGCATGGACACCGTAGAATTCTGTGGGAAGAGGCTCCAAGAAGGGAGAGTATCTGTAGAGGCCAAGTGTCTGAAGACTTTCTACAGATTTGACCTAGGTAGGCAAAGGGGAACGACAAGACAGATGCTGCTTTCTGGGAATCTCCTGCAGAGGAGGCTCAGCCTCCTGCTTGGTGAGCTGCAGGTCTTCTTTTCTGGGTGATGTCACAGAATGAAACTTGGAGCTGACCGCATGAAGACCCAGAGGCCCAAGCTAAGACAGGAGGTGGGGCACGTGGAGGTGTGATGTCTTCCTATCCAGCTGCTTACAACAGTATTAGAAATTTTGCAGTCTGCTCCTTAACTGCCAGTCTGTTCGCAGGATGTGTTCCTCTTCCTCTGTCAGTGTGGGTTTTAAGAGAAGCAGGAAAATGTGTTATTCAAGCACAAGGGACAGATTTCTCGGTGGAAATTGTGCCTTCGTTTCCACTGTGTTGTACTGCTCAAGTTCTTAATCTAGTCACGCTGTGATTCCCTTATCTCCTAAGAAGGGATAGCGGTAATTGCATGTCTCAGAGCATAAACATTATAAAACATATTGCACTCATAAGAGTGCATCACACATTGTCATTTCCCTCTTAGTCTCTGCGACTTCTGTTAAAGGGTCTTTGTCCCTGGACACCTACTGGCCAACCTTAGGCTTCATTCTTCTCGTTGCTGCTTTACACCACACTATTGAGAATGATAAATGCACTAGGATCCCTTTACTTCTATCCCACTTAGACGGAGGAAGACAGGGACCTGTACAAGAGTCAAAAGCATAGGAATGGAGTGCTTGGATAGCAGCGTGTTAGGTAATGTGTTTTTCTTCAGTCTATAGGAATGATTCAATGCTTATTGTACTTTCTAATCATCATGTATATCTTTGTCATACTTGAAGGTACCTTGTGATGCTGTTATCCATAACACACTGTGAGATGTTAAAATCAGAATAAGCATGTATACCTTTTCACATGTCTATTATTTCTTTTTTTCACATTTTAGAAAACTGTTTATTAGTAGTACATCATGGTTTAGCTGTTAGTTCTTTTTTCTCATTAAGTTTGTTGATACATTTAAAGCAAACAATACAGATATATTCATTATTGGGAACTTGTACCTTTACATGATGTATCTCGGTTCTCATTTTTTCCCCATTCCCTGCCCTCCCTTCACCCCCTCCACCCTTCCCTATTTACAAAGACTTTGTTTCCATTTTTTCACATTATTTTTCTTTTCCCTTATTTCCTTCCCCTCCCTTTCCCACTTCCCCTTTAGCCATTTTCTTCCATTCCACACTCAATTATATCATTTGAACTTTATTTACACTTTTAGTTTTTCACACCAAAGAAACTATTCAGTATTTACTCGTGTGCCCTATTTATTTCACTTAAGAGCATGGCCTCAATGTGCATCCATTTGGACATTAATGTTTCCAGTTTCTCATTCTTTATTGTGAGTAGTACTCAATTTTATGGAAAAACCATATCTTCTTTATTCATCCTCCACTGATGGGCATTTGGGTTGTTTCTATGTTTTAGTTATTATGAACTGTGCCACTATAAACATGGGTGTGCATACATCACCGTGGTATGATTCGTTTAATTCTTTTGGAAAGATACCCAGCAGAGGGATAGCTGGGTCAAATGGGACCTCCAAGCCTAGTTCTTTGAGGTATCTCCTTACTGATTTCCACAGTGGTTGCACCAGTCTGCACTCCCACCAACAATGAAGAAGTATTCCTTTCTCTCCACAGCTCCGCCAATATTTGCTATTGGTTGATTTCTTTTCTTTTCTTCTCTTCTCTTTCTTTCTTTCTTTCTTTCTTTCTTTCTTCTTTTTGAGACAGGGTCTCACTATGTAGTTGAGACTGACCTGGAACTCACTACGTAGCCCAGGTTGGTCTCGAACTCACAGCAATCCTCCTGCCTCAGCCTTCCAAGTGCTGGGATTACAGATGTGTGCCACCACATCTGGCCTATTGGTTGATTTCTTGATAGCAGCCATTGTTTCTGGGGTAAGGTGAAATCTCAGTGTTGTTTTCATCTGCATCTCTTGAATGACCAGTGATGTTCAACATTTTTTCATGTATTTATTTGCTGCTTTTACTTCTTTGTCTAAGAAATGTCTGTTCATTTCAGATGCCCATTTTTGAATTGGGTCTTTGTACTTGGGGGTTCTTTGTATATTCTAGATGCTAGTCCTTTGTTAGAGGAGTAGCTGGTAAAAATTTGTCCCACATTGGAGGTTGTCAGTTAGCTCTGTTGATGATTTCTCTTGCACTGCAAAAGCTTTTTAATAAAATGAGATCACAGTTGTTGATTCTTTGTACAAGTTTTTGTGCTGCTGAGGATTTGTTCATAAAGTCTTCTCCTATGCCAATGTCTTTGAGAGTTCTACCTAATTTACTTTCCAGTAAGTTTAGTGTTGCTATTTTGGTATTTAGATCTTTAATCCACTTGGAATTTAGTTTAGTGCATAGTGAAAGATAAGGATCTAGTTTTAATCTTTGGGAAGGTGAAAGCTAGTTTTTCCAACACCATTTATTAAAGAGGCTATCTTTCCTCCAGTAAGGATGGTTGGCTCCTTTGTCAAGGATGACATAGCTGGGTATGTCTAGTGTTGTTTCTGCATCTTCTAATCTGTTCCACTGATCCTCAAGTCTATATTACAGCAATCTGAAAACAGAGATCAAAGAGAACAAAAGAAGATGGAAAGACATCCCTTGTTTCTGGGTACGGAGAATCAACATAGTGAAAATGCCCATGCTTCCACAACTGCTATACAGATTCTGTGCAGTCCTGACAAATCCCGATGGTATACTTCACAGAACTTCAGAAAATGATCCAAAAATTTGTTTGGAACCAGAAGAGATCTAGAATAGCAAAACCATTCTTGGTAACAAAGACATGATAGGGGGTATCACAATCACCCACTTGAAAACTATATTATAAAGCCATTGTGATAAAAACTGCACAGTACTGGGACATGCCTATGATTTCTTAGTACAATCTTTACGTCCTAGCCTTCATTACCTATAGTCACAGCACCAGGCAGTAGAGTATCAGAACTTCTTGCTGTTAATATAACTGTAACTACCGATGCATTGTTCAAACTCTTCCCTCTTTCTTTCGGTCTCACTCTACCCTGTCTCTGGTAACCACTTTTAGGCACTCACCTTCTCTGAGGTGAGTTTAGATCCCACATATGAATAGGTGTTATTTGTCTTTCCATGCCTGGCTTGCTAATTTAACTTTTGCCTAGCTATTATTAACTAAACTTCAGTTACTAATACTCTTTAGTTCCATCCATGTTGTCTCCAATGAAAAGAATCCATCCTTTTTGTGTTTGAATAATGTCCCACTGTGTATATGTGCTACATTTTCTTTATCCTGTTAGTATTTAATGGAAATTTATACTGTTTCTTTTTCTTGACTGTTGTGAAGAGTGCTGGAAAGAACATAGACCTGGCTTTTCAACATAGTGATATTTATTTAAGACCAATACTCCCAGTAGTTGTACTGACGGATCATATGGTAGTTCTATTTTTAATTATTTGAACTACCCATATACCACTTCTTGTAATACAGCTTTTTCCTTTTAAATTTTTTTCAGTACATGTTTACAGTACGTAATGACTACAGTCCTTGTAGAGAGTTACATAACACATTTCAATTCTTACTTTTCCCCTTCTTTCAATCCTCTTTCATTTTGCTAGCATCAAATTTATTTATTTAAGTTCTGATAAATTAATTTTCATATATGCAGATTAACTACTAAACTAATAGGCAAAAAACCATATAAAACACATAAGACAATTATATTGACTATTGTCATGTTTCAGTTGCTAAATGTTTATTTAGATGGATTGCCAATTTTATTGAATTTTTTTATTTTTGGCTAAGTTTTTTGAGTTACTTATGTATTCTTGATATTAACCCCTTCTCAGGTCTATAGTTTTCAAATATAGTTTTATATATTGTGTAGGCATATATATGTATTTTTTTTTAATTTAGTGGCTGCTGATTGTTTCCAACCTACCAAGATTTTCAATGTTTTTAATTTCATAGTAATCAACTATTAAAAAGATATTACATTATATAACTCAATCTTACATATATATCATTTAAATTCAGAACATTTGGTTTATTAGTGTACTATGGTAATAGGAGAGAGAGTTACAATAAGGCATAGAATAACTCTGTATATACTATCTAAAATTAACCCCATAATACTTATTTTTCAAGAATCTGCTAGATTCTCTATTATTCTGTTTCAACATGGATTGGAGATATAAGGACTGTAATGGTCCTTCTTTGACCTGCGCATAGAATAAAAGTATTTAAAATAACTGGAGCTAATATTTTATATATATATAATTATATGTATTATGAAATATATATAAAATTATATATATATTATGTATTATATATATATTACAAAATGGCATTATCTTCATTTTATTCATTTCTCAAAGTAAGTCATCTTTCACCTCTCTCCAAAAGGGAAAAATGATATGGTTAGAATAAAGCAGTCAAAACCTCGAACCTCATGGGGGCAGAGGTGCAGTTTAGGTCCCAAAATTTAGGGCTCATGTTCCTTCTGTTCTGGAAACTGTTGATTTTCGGGACTTGAGAGATATAAATTGATGGGTTTTGATACCAGATTCAATTATTTCTGCCTTTTTGTAATACACAAAATCCTTATAAGCAATAGTTACTGTTCTTGTGCAGTGTTTCTGACAAACACAGACTGGTGAATAAGGAAAATATGCTTTCAGGAATGCCATAGTAATAGCTAAAATTGAAACTTGGCACAGATTCTGATTTCACTTTTTAATTTGCTTCATGATCAGATGCAAGATTTGGAAGCATAAGGCCCTACATTTTCTTACATGCAGACCTGGCAATATTCCTACAGAAATTGAGATTGGGTCAGTTACGAAAAGCTCTATCCCTCTCCCTTGTCTGACCATCCTCTAAGGGGCTCCTACTGACCTCTTCTTTTTCAAAATAAATATATGACCTCATAGGCCCAGAAAGGAGTGGTGGCTTTGGTCCTGTTTTGTGATATTCTCAGACAGCCACAGATTGACAGATTTTTAATTCTGCTGTCTATAAAACTATAATCATATCTGAAACTTCCCACCATATAGTGACATCAAGTGCAGTAACACCCAACCGGCAGGCTGCACTCTTATGGGGTTACCTGCAGTAAAAACGTACTACTTGAAAATTTTATTTCAAGTATTTATTAAGGAGATTTGGACCAGGATTTATTGTCATCCGATAAAAAATAAACTTACCCATGTTCATTAGAGTCCAGGTCAGCAAAGAGTACTGTGTTTCATTTAATAGTTCTGTTCCATCCATCTGTGTAGATGAGGGCTTGGCAATTGGACTGTGTGATAAAGGTATGAGGGGGAAGTGAAAGGAACAAAACCAAATCAAATAAGATGGTAGCAACTTTTCCTGTGAGTTTTATTGACTGCTAAGCAGATATTAAGCTCCTCAGTAGGGTGTGCTCCATGCTCTCCAAGTTCCCTGTTTCTGACAATATGTGGTTTTCATCTTTCTTTTAGTTTTTATTAGTACACGTGTGTAGGACATGATGTTTACCAAGGTTTTGGGGACTCTGTGCCCTAACTGACTTGGTATTACAGTCCAGGCACTCTTTGCATGGGGATGGTAATGAGAAACGGTGCAACATCTTACACTTGATGTGAGGTTTCTATTTTCAGCGTTCCTCTGGAGGAACACTTTGAGGAATAGAATGCTTTAAAAATTGCATATTCTAAATAGTGTGCACAAAAGCAGGGGCATACAGATTAAGGACAACGATGAGTTTGATGGTATTTCTTTAGGTCTAAAACTCTCTAAGCTCCCCTTGCTGAAAGTGGCTGCCCACATTGTAAATGTATCAGGGATTCTTTCTCCTTGCCTCCCTTATAGCCTCTGGCAGGTTCTGCTGAATGCAAATCCACCTCTGAGATGCATTTGTAGCACAGCCTATGTAATCTGACAGAAGCAGAAGAAGTGTGCCGGGGTAAAACCTTTGTCCGTCATTCTCTTGATTGGAAAAGTGTATAATAGAAATGACCTTCCAAATATGCTCCTATGAAAGGATTATCTAGAATGAGCAGAAGACCAGTAGGTGAAATGGTCTTTTAAACCTTGAAACGACATAATAACAGAGATATAAAGAAAGAGACTAGAATTAGAGAGAAAATAGGCCAGTCTTTGTGTAGAATGGTTTGGTCCTCTCAGAATAGTGTCTTTCATGAACACCTATCAATCATCCTCCAAAATCAAACAATATCCCATCACAAGTGTCATACAGCCTCATGGGGCCTTGAATATTTTTCGCCTTTGTGATTTGACATTGATTTCAAATATGTAAGTTTGTCTCCCGAGTCTGTTCTCTTGTAAAAGATAAGTAAAAAGTTACATTGAAAGTTAATAGCAAAAGGAGTGCAATCCTATTTATGAGGTCTGGCATATTCAGAGTTGTAACAGATACTCCATTCTCAGCATGTCGTGGAGAGACTGTGCTGATGCCTTCCCAGGGAAACTCCTTTCCCATGCCTCCCATCCATTCTTTGGAAAACTATGAGGATGATCTTCCTTCAGCACATGTGACTTGCAACTATTTTGCAAAACACTGCATTTGAGGTCTCCCTGGATGCAAATTAACAAATAGTTTATAGTGTCTTTTCAGTGATCCCTGAAATTAACCTGTTTCCAGACTAAATGAAGACCGGCTTTTCCCTGTGTTTTCCAAAGTCTGTCCTCTTCCCTTTGCTACACTTTGTGTAATTCTTTGCCTTCTCTATTTATCCAAACTGTATTTTTAGGGTTGCTACCATTATTAATGCCCTTCAAGCCAGAATTCTTTGTTCATTCTTCAGAACTCCTATAGTGACCTTTTTAAGACTCTTACTTGCTTAGCTTGGTGGTAGCATGTTTTATCTATTTTCCTGCGCATGACAGGATTTCTGTCTTCCTTATGGCTGAATAACATTGCACTGTGAACTTGTCCTGCATTTCCTTTTCCTATGAATCTGTCAAGGGACATCTAAGTTATTCCAGAGCCGTCAAGGGTCTGGATGCTTTACTACAATGTGCTGCCTTCAATTTTTCCAAGAACGATCTCTGGAGAGGTAGAAATGAGTCCAGTGCGATTTCTGTTTTTAGTTTTTTGAAGAATGACTACTGGTTTCCATAGCGGTTATATAGTATGGGTTTCCACTCCCACCAACAAGGTATGACAGTTTCTGTCTCACCACATCCGGGGCAGGATCCATCACTGCTTGTGTTCTTGATGACAGCCCTTCTGACTGAGATGGGGAGAAACCTCGGAGCACAGGGCTTAGACCGCCCTCCTATGTCCTGCTCAGACATCTCATTACTAACCCACCATTATTTTCTAATGTTCACTGTGTAACCTCATTTTCTTTATCATTCTTCAAGGCATTTCCATCCCCGATGATATAAACCTTAATTGCATTTTTCTTTAAGGTCCTCCAAGGCATATGCATCCCAGGTAATATAAAAGGTAAGTCCCTTTTCTTTCCAAAGGCCTCCCCGACCTGACTTCTTCTCTCTCACTTTTCATCTCCATGCCCTCAACGCCCCCTGACCTTTTTGCTGGTTCTTAAACACTGTGCTTTGCCTCCTTACATCTCTGCACTCGTGTCTCCTGGCTGAAGAAAGAAACTATCGCTTCGTATTTTTTCTGCCCCTGGTTTCATTTGTTTCACAGTGGGTTTTCCCAGTCATTCTATGCTTTTTTATTTCTGTTGCATGATTGCTAATCATACAATCACTCTATTTTATCCTCTTTATTCTTCCAGATTGACAATGAGCTTGCGTTTGATTTTTTCTTTAAGTTTTGATTCCTCGGATGCTATAAAAACTGTAAGTGACAGAGAACTTGTCTGCACTTTCCATCACCTGTAAATAGGAAAATGCACGTTGCATGGTGATTCTTAATGGTCATTCATTAAATGAGTAATGGAATGAATGAAATTGTGAGACTGACCTCTTCTGTCTTCATGAACCAACTTATAGCACTTTATTAAGAAGAGATTTTGGATACAAATCACCCTTGTATCACATTTAATTAAACAATGGCTTAGTGAAATATCCGTGAATAACTCTGCTGTTTCCCATTCTTTAAGTGGCAAATCCTCCAAAGAATCTTGCTCTGATCCTCCCGGAAAAAAAAAAAAATGCCCTTTACTCACTCTGAGCATTCTTAGTTTTTACTTCTTTTTCCTAATTTTAATTATTTAGTAATTTGAAGCAGATGCTTTGTACATGTTTCCCACCCGAGTTGTTGGCCCCTGAGGATGGAGAACTTGGTCTGCGCAGTTGCTGAGCACGAGGTTCAGTGTTTTGCATATAAAAGTTTTCCCAAGAAATTTCTTATTGTGTGCATTTTATAATACTTTGCTCTCTGTTGGAATCCCCTTGACTATATGACAAAAATATCCAAAATGTGTATAAAATAAAGGAATTTATTACATCTGTAATAATCTCACAAAGTTTGAAAGCAGATTTTTAACGCAATCTTGGCTATAAAAGTGAATCATTACTTTTTGGTTTTTTATTTGTTTTAATTTGGAAATCATGCCATTGCCTCCTATCTAGCTGAACTAATTTATCAATTCTAATTTAAAGTTTAACTGAATAGGCACACTTTCATGAGAGAGTACAAAACCAAGTTTTAACCTTCTGCAATACCAGATAGCTTACTGAATAAAGCTTCTAGGATGCAGAGCTAGTTCCTTCATTTGAATGTTTATAGAATTCAGGAGGCAATACTTCTAGTATCCTCAATCTTTTGCATTCAAGTTGGAAAATATCACCAACAAGACAAGTTTATGACTTCCTCTATTTATTTGCAATTTTCATTTCAAGAGTAATATATATTCTAAGGCTGTCACCATCATTGTTAATCTCCCTAGACCTCAGTTTCCTCATTTTCCAAGTATAGACCAGGATAGCATTTTCTCGAGTGGCTTCTGGATTCAGTGCATCGAGTAGAAGTTGTTTTGCTGAGCATTTGCTAAATGACTGGATCCCTTGGACATGGACCTCACTATGTTCTTCTGCGTCCTGGGAGTAGAAACATGCTTTGAAACTGGAAATCTCGTTTACCCACCATATTGTCTCATTTTAAATTAGTGACACCCTCTCTGTTGGTTCCATCCTCATCTTGATCAATGAATTCCAATAGGCTTGCTCCAACATTTGACACAAATGGTCATTCTGAGAAGCACAATTTTGTTGGAGACCATTGTGTGTGCACATATACACACAAGCCTACACATATACAACTCAAGATGGAGGAGCGTATCGGTCTGTTAAAAGGAGAGCTCAAAAGAAAAAAAATAATGTATTTAAGTAAGCACAATGTTATATACTGGTCATTTAACCTAATCCAGGGGTAAGGTTAAAGATATATGTGGGACAGACACAGGATTATAGGGTTCCATGAAAGTTAAAAATAAGCACTGCTCCAAGTCCCTCCCTATGCGTTCTCCTCCCACCACCCTGCTCTTCCATCACGTTCCTAACAATCTGATTGGTTGATATTCAGTAAATATTTTGATTCTTCATTTCTCTTAACTCTGTACTTTGAAAAAAGATGAAAGAGAAAATGAGATATAGATTGCCTGCATGTTGCTTAATCTTTTTATGGAAGAAATAGCAAAAGGATAAACTCTTTCGTGGACTATTCCTTTTCATTTTAGGCTTCATATTTCTCATTCACTAGCTCTCATGGGTGGATAGGTTTTATTGGACTACTGAAAAAATGCATTTACTTGTTTCTGTCTCTACTCTGCAATGCTTTTCTGACTTCTCTTAGGAATTACTGTCATTTATCTTTGGCTTCTAAGATGAAATGGATTTACAGAAACCTTTGGTTGTATATAATGTGATGGGGTGTCACTTCTCTACATCCGCTGTGTCTTTTTCCATTTAAACCACTACCACTCTAAATCATCATGCATTACTTAGTTACTTGTTCCTTATTCCTTGATGTAGAGATTATATTCTCTATTTTTGAGACCAGAATGTCCAATGAAGAAATGAATAGCCTTCAGAATTGGTATTTGGTATAAAAAAAACAAAACATCCTGAGCTGAAAACTATAAATTTGATCTTGGCTAATTCTTCCTTCAGACAGAAGAACATTAAGATTCAGAGAGAAACTGCACTGACCAGGTGGAGACTACACAGCACAACTGTCTGGATTTGGTTGGAGGTTTTAGAACTTCAAAAGCCTCATCCCTGCAGATTGCATTTGCAGTAAGGGATAAATCTGTTCCTTTTCAGTGAGCCTCCCCACCCCAGGAGCATTTATGGCCCACCAAGCAGACCCATTATTTTCTCAGTGGCTTCTCTGCTGAGATTTGAGAATTTTCAAAACCATTTTCACAGAAGTTTATCCCATATGAATCCTCCCAGTCCAGACTTGATTCTGTACACAGCTATTTAATTCAAACTCCTCTGAGGTTTCGAATTTCCCATCTCATTAGTCAGGCAGATTCTTCCTTTCACACAGCTCACACTCCAGTCTTCTCTATTCTTAGAACTTTTCTAGGTCTGAGATTTCTATTCTTTGAAAACAATTGGCATAACCCACTATTGCACAGATGTATTTCAGAGTGCGGTAGGGTCTGCCTTTCAATTCTCCCTATCTGCTCCTAACCTTCCACAGATTATCACATGGAAGCTAAGAAAAAATACAGTGGACACTTGACTTACGAATTCAGTCAGTTCCTGAGTTCTGGTTGTAAGTAAGTCAGTGTAGCTGAGATCTGGATGTTTACCTTGATATATGCTGTAAATAACAGGCAGCTAAATCTTCCATTAACTTCACGGACCCAAATTGTTGATATGTCAGGCCGATTGTAACTTGAAGGTCCACTGTAATGTGACCTGGTATGGCTTGATGTGTCTTTGTTTAAGGTGGTTTTCTCCTGCTCTTCTAAATAAGTTTTCTCTTTAAATCAATGTCAAGAGAACACCTGGTACACCTTAGGAAGGTGGGTCTTCCAGCCGCATGTGTGGATGGCCCTGCAGCGGTCTTATCTGTTCCTTTCTGAACTTACTACTTCCTAGAGCATATCTCATTCAAATCACTTAATTTTTGAACATCAGTGTAGTTACATGGTAACTAAAAATAAAAATAGTAGCTACTTTGTTTTCCAATAGAGAGACATCTGCTTCCTTTAGTTGCAGTTCTGAGAAATTTTAATAAAATTACTGCAATATTTCTCAAACCAGAAATGTTCTAGAAGAGATTTCAAGAGTAGAAATTTTAAAAAATTAAAGATAAATATTTTGAAATAATATCAGTAGATTATATTTTTATCATTTTATATTTTAATACAGTGTGATTATGATAAGGAATTCTCAGACTTCTCACTAATTGTATGTCTAATAAGGCAGAAAAGGAGGTGGGCTCAGTGGCGAACCAGTAACCAACCCCAAGCACTGTGGGAATCAGGCAGGAGGATCACAAGTTTGAGCTGAGCCTCGGCGACTTAGCAATTGAACAATGTCTTCTCCCAATCAACCGTCCAATAAGTAAGATAGCTAGGAATATGACCCAATGGAAAGGGCCTGGGTTCAATCCCCAGCATGAGAGAGAAGTGGATTCACGATTCACTATTCACAGTGTAACTATACCTATAGAAACTCAACCAAAAATATTTTCAATAACTCAAAAGGTTACTTGAAGTTTAACTTAGTCAAAGTAGCTAATAAAAGTAGCCAATTGTTAAATCAATGGCAGCAGCTTTCTAGTTCCAGATTTACCATTAGGTCAAAAACCAACTAGCCCCAGTATGACTAGGCCACTAATAGAAATATTTTGTTTGTTTGTTTGGTTTTTTTTGGACAACATTATTTCGAAAAGCTGCATAAATATGGACTTAGTTGAGAACTAAAAATAATATCTAAAGACATATATAAAAAGGCGTGTATATTTTGTATACATATGGAATTGGATGGGCCTGGGTCGGAACCCTGAACTCGCTGGAGACGCAAACCTTGAAGCCGAAGGAGGGCATGTTTTCCAGTCAGTCGGGAAGGACGACATTGAGCATGTGTAAGGTTTAGATAAGGAAATGGGAATCGGGAAGGCAACATGCTGATGCATCTTTTGCCTGAAAACCTAACTTTCCTTCATAAAGTAAGTAACTAGGTGCCCACACCAGCACCTGCAGACCATTTCCTGGCTCCCGTGTGTCACAGATGGGCGGTTGGCTTTATCTTCCCGAGTCTCAGACAGTGCAATGGAAAATAGTCTACTATGATGCGTAAATAAGTTCTATGCCATGACAAATGTCAGATGATTTCTCTTAGCGTTGTCACTAGGACCATGAATGGAAATAGCTAATGAACCAAAAAGTCGTGAAAATGTAAATATCAATGAGGTAATGGACAAGAGGACTGAAATGTAAGTATTGCAAAACAATGGCTGGCGCTGGAGAAGGTGATGTGTCAGAGTTCAGCATTTCATTTGTGAAGTGTCTGGGGGCAAGTCCAGTTGCCTCTGTAATGACGGTTTTCTGAAGGGGGTGAGAATCACCTGGATAATTCCTTAGGAGAGATTAACATCAAGGCATAAAGCTGCTTGGTATCAGGAAAACTGAAGATCATCTGAGTCCACGGTGAAAGGTACCATAGGTGTGGATTAACTAAAAGATGAGCAAGGAACAGCTGAGTAAAATTATTGTAGGAGGTTCAAAGAGCAAAAGTATACATGAATGTAGGGTTGTTGGTAAGGAGCTGCAACAATTAATTTTAGGGTTCCCTCGGGCCTTAGGAAACAGAGCGAGGGGAAGCAACAGCTGTGGAACATCAGAGTCTGGCTTGAAGGGGAATAGCACAGGGGAACAGCATGAGCGGGCTTCTTAAACTCTCCACTCTCAGCTGCTTCTGCTATGAAATGGCAGCTGTAGCACCAAGTTCCCAAAGTCACTTTCCAGTTTCAGTATTTGAGGTAATGTCTCCTACAGGATGAACAGAAGATCATATATACTCAGCAATTTTACTATAGGCCACCGGGGAAAACGGAACAATGGGTATGACCCAGAGGGACATTAAGTATTTGTTAAAACAAGGAGTGTCTGCTAAGGACCTCTATTCTCCCCTTTGTGCCTTCAGAACCCCCCGAAAGAAGTTTAGGCTCCGACATTCATCTTCCTCTGGCAATCAACTGGCTTTAAAATACAGGCGTGCACTCAGCCAAACCCAAACGGAACTCACTCTCTCTCTCTCTCTCTCTCTCTCTCTCTCTCTCTCTCTCTCTCTCTCTCTCATCTCTCTCTCTCTCTCTCTCTCTCTCTCTCTCTCTCTCTCGACTGTGAAGCAGCAAACTGACTCTCAATTAGAATTTCACAATGAGTTGCAATTGCAATTTTCACCTTTAGACATTTCAACAATACCGTGTATTGCCTCGCCACCTACGAGACTTTCATCAAGGATGAGATAACCTTGAAGCTCCCTATAAAGGGGAATGAGGAGAGCAGCAAGCAATGACTCCGAATCGCTCGGGCTTTGGAAATGACACGGCCTGCTTCATGGCTCCTAAACTTTACTGCACTGTAGAATATTTGTTAGGAAAAGTAAATAAAAGGAAACAAGACCATTGTGAGACTACTCCTCTGTCAACAGTGACACTGTGACACTAATGTCCCTAGAGAAAAAGCTACAAAGTTTATTACTGTAATTGACGTTAACATAATTTACAATATTTATTTAAACTGTTTCACTATTCGAGTCTCAGTGAATCCTAGGTTTTGACCAAAAATAAATCCACAGGAATTATGAAACATGTTATGTGAAATGACTTGAGCTCACTGACTGCATTATATCTGAAAGCCTTGAGAGATATTAAGCTATATTAATGTTAGTGCTCTGCTAGGACTGGAATTTCTTTTCCCTATCAATTAATAGGTCAACATCTGTTTCATGAATTTCAAGATGATGCTTTTCAATTTCTACTTATTATTACTCTAAAAGAGAATTTTAATTTACCAAACTTTTTTGTTTTACTTTTTTGGGGAAGAAAACACAATGCTTTTTCTTTCAGTATGGTCAGTTAGTATTATAACTGCTTTGTGTCAGTAAAGTTTCCCAAAGCATACTGACCTCTAAAAAGCTACACATTTTATGTGGATAAAAATCATAAAAGCCACAAAAGGCAGAGCCTTGGAAAATACTGAATCTCAGAGGCCCGAATCAAATAGATCCTGAAGATTTTTGGACTTTCATTATTTAATTGCTGTAAGGAAAAAAATTTAATTGAGTTTATTGGTACATTCTAGGTATACAGTACAGTTACATTCATTACTGGGATCTTGTACCTCTACATGACAGGTCTTGAGTCTCATTTTCTCCCCTTGTCCCTGCCCTCCCTTCATCCCCTCGTCTCCTCCCCATTTACAAACACTTTATTTCCATTTTTTTCATTTTCTCATATTTTTTTCTTTTCCCTTATTACCTATGCCCTACCCTTCCCATTTCCCCTACACCGTTAGCTCTTTTCTTCCTATTTCACACTGTCAATTATCTCATTAGGATCTTATGTACTAATTATAGTTTTTCACACCAGAGAAACTATTTGGTACGTGTGTGATTTATTTATTTCACTTAGGAGTATATCCAGTTCCTGGAAAAATTTTGATAGTGTGAAAGAAAACAATGTTTCTTGACCCTTGACCCTAAAGACGGCGAGAAAGCTTCTATCCAGGACGGCTCTATCAGGATAGGGTGGGGGAAATGTGAGACAGACACTCTGATGGCTACCGCGGAATTTGTCGGCTGACTCAGGCTGGATTTCAGCGGATGGCAAATGGAGAAGAGAAAGTCTCAGTAAGGTGAATTATATTTGGACTGATTACCCGCATCTACCAGTACCCGATCACGTTCTAAAAACGTTTCGTGGTTTACCTATTCATCCCTCTCCACACCCTCACACCTTGGCAACCACGAATCTTTTCAATAGCTTCATAGTTCTGTATTTTGTAGAAATAACATAACTGGAATTATGTACCATATAGACTTTTCAGATGGTCTTCATTCATTGAGGAATCTGTACTTAAGGTTCCTTAGTGGCTTCACGGTTTGACAGCTCACTTTTCATTGCCAATGCATAATATTCCATTTTACATATGTACCACGATTTCTTAACACTTTCATCTACTGAAGGTCATCTTGATCACTTCTGAGTTTTGACGATTAGAAATAAATTGGCTACAAACAAACGTGCAGGTTCTTGAATGGATGGAAGTTTTTATCTCATGTGGGTGAAATACCTTGGAGCACTATGGCAGGGTAATAGGGAAAAAGAATGCTTAGATTTGTCAAAGTTTGTCAAACTACCTGTGAAAAGCTGTGTCATTTTGGGTTTTCATCTGCAACAGATACGATCCCCATATCCTTGTCAGCATGGGATGTGGACAGTGTTCTGGACTGTTGCTATCGGAGAGGGAATGTATTTGTGCAGATATGAACAATGTGTCACTTATTTTAATGTTACTCCCTCAGTGACATTTGATGTTGAACATTTTTCTTGTGCTCCTATGTCACCTACATACTCTGTGTTGAATTAGATGTATGTTGAAATATTTTCCTAGTTTTAAATGGGAAATGAATGCCCTACCCTTCCCATTTCCCCTACACCGTTAGCTCTTTTCTTCCTATTTCACACTGTCAATTATCTCATTAGGATCTTATGTACTAATTATAGTTTTTCACACCAGAGAAACTATTTGGTACGTGTGTGATTTATTTATTTCACTTAGGAGTATATCCAGTTCCTGGAAAAATTTTGATAGTGTGAAAGAAAACAATGTTTCTTGACCCTTGACCCTAAAGACGGCGAGAAAGCTTCTATCCAGGACGGCTCTATCAGGATAGGGTGGGGGAAATGTGAGACAGACACTCTGATGGCTACCGCGGAATTTGTCGGCTGACTCAGGCTGGATTTCAGCGGATGGCAAATGGAGAAGAGAAAGTCTCAGTAAGGTGAATTATATTTGGACTGATTACCCGCATCTACCAGTACCCGATCACGTTCTAAAAACGTTTCGTGGTTTACCTATTCATCCCTCTCCACACCCTCACACCTTGGCAACCACGAATCTTTTCAATAGCTTCATAGTTCTGTATTTTGTAGAAATAACATAACTGGAATTATGTACCATATAGACTTTTCAGATGGTCTTCATTCATTGAGGAATCTGTACTTAAGGTTCCTTAGTGGCTTCACGGTTTGACAGCTCACTTTTCATTGCCAATGCATAATATTCCATTTTACATATGTACCACGATTTCTTAACACTTTCATCTACTGAAGGTCATCTTGATCACTTCTGAGTTTTGACGATTAGAAATAAATTGGCTACAAACAAACGTGCAGGTTCTTGAATGGATGGAAGTTTTTATCTCATGTGGGTGAAATACCTTGGAGCACTATGGCAGGGTAATAGGGAAAAAGAATGCTTAGATTTGTCAAAGTTTGTCAAACTACCTGTGAAAAGCTGTGTCATTTTGGGTTTTCATCTGCAACAGATACGATCCCCATATCCTTGTCAGCATGGGATGTGGACAGTGTTCTGGACTGTTGCTATCGGAGAGGGAATGTATTTGTGCAGATATGAACAATGTGTCACTTATTTTAATGTTACTCCCTCAGTGACATTTGATGTTGAACATTTTTCTTGTGCTCCTATGTCACCTACATACTCTGTGTTGAATTAGATGTATGTTGAAATATTTTCCTAGTTTTAAATGGGAAATGTACCTTTTAAGGTATTATTTAAAATCTCAGGGAAGACCTAGGCAAAGACGAGTCTGATGGTATTCAAGCAGCTCGGTTTGATCACAAGTCGATATCTAAATATTGGAATCTGTCTCCATGAAAATAATTTTTTCAACCATAGTCTGATATGGATTAGAACCTTCTGAGTGCAATGCACCTTGGAGAACTGTTAGGTGTCAGAAGTTGTGCTCTGATGAGGAGCTATTAATCCACTTATGATGATGTAATCTAGCATTGAAATGATTCACAATTGTATGACTCTTGTTGCTCTAATTGCATGCTGGCCAAGAAGTCTATGGTAAGAGCATTTTTGAATTTTCTTTCTGAGGAATGAGCAAAAGAGGAGAGCTTTGGAGAGGAAAGGGAAGGAGGGGAGATAGAAGGAGAGAGGAGAGGAGGCAAGAGAAAGGGAGAGAAGGGGAGAGGAGAAGAGAAAGAATTCCCTCATTTTACAAATACATATTAAGTGACTTTGTTCTGAGCACTATTTTAGAAGCAATAACTAAGTAACAAATAAATCACATAAATAACTCAAAGAACTTACATTACATTTGAAAGTGTCAGATAACAAACTGCTATGGACTTACACTAAGAAAGTTTCACAAGAAGAAAAATTTTTAAAAAAGAAAGATGAGCAAAGCAAAAATGTCAGTGAGCGAGGAGACTCTTGGAGTCCCCATCTGGTTGAGGAAGTGTCTCTGAGGAAGGAGCACTGACCAGCCCTAAAGAAGGACGAAGATTGAGAAGACAGCTTAAAGGTCAGCTGCAGGTCTTGACTCACAGGGAGTCCTGAAATAGAAGTGTGAAAAATCATGAGATATGGCCAGGCTGAGCACAGCTGAGAAAATTAAGAAAAGCCAGGATGTGGCTAGAGTGAAACAAGTGACTTCAGTGATTGGAGTCAATTTCTCTAATGGAGCTTTTGTCGAACTACATTGTTTTCATGAAAAACAAAACAAAATCACATAAAAACATGTCAGGTGCAAAATAAAATCTCCCCAGATCAGCACTACATTAACACTTTGAAGAAAGTGAGCAATGAAGTGTTTGCAGTGTATTCTCCTGTACATAATTAGATAATAAAACAATAAATAGCAAACCATAAACTGAGTATGTTGAAGACTATGAGAATTATAATGTTTCCCTTGAGGACTATCATGGATGGCACAAAATATTACCCAAAGTTGATTTCCTGCCTTCTTTCCTGTTTAATATAACCTGGAATTTATTGGGGATACCAAGGTCTCAGCTTGCTATTTTAATATGCCTTATAGCTTTGAATTGCCATAGGACACAAACAATGCCCAGTGGGAGTCAGTAGGAAATCAGTAGTGATTTCTTGTTGATAGGACAAGGGGCACAATAACACACACCCTCTTTCTTCAAAATTTCCGAGATGGGTACCTCTTTTGGAGTTGAAGCTACCTGAATTCAAACCACACCATCTGATAATAGCACTGTGTGATTAGACTAACAGCAGAACGACCAAATTAAAAAGAGGAGAGATAAGCAGGTCTATGTCTTGAAATCAAATCCCAGCCACTTCTTCATGCCTTTTGTCATAAACTTAAAAAAGAATATTATTAAATAATTGGGAATTGTGCATAAAACCACCTAAGAGGAAAGAAAGCTATCGAAGAGAGACTTGGAAGTTTTACAAAGGAAAGAATAATACTAAGTGAGAAGACCTAGAAAGGCAGTTCTATGGGTGAGTCTTGATAGAGTTGTAATACATGCAGAGAGAGGCAATAAAACTAAGCAAAAGATCAAAGGTGAAAACCATGGGAAATATTCAGGAAACTACACTTATATTTTCAGAGCAAAATTAAAAGTAAATAAGGATAATATACTCAAAAGAAGACTAATTTAGACTTCAAATGATACATAGTGTTCTAGGTGGATAGAAATTTGCACTTAAGTTGTTTACAGCAGTTACATTAATTGATAGTGCTTTTACATCTTCAAAGCAAAAATATCACTTAAGAAATATTTTAGTTGGTTGTTTTTGCAGTTTGTCTGACAATTTCTCTGCCTGCTTTCTTGATAAATAGCAAATAATCTATGTTCAGTAACAAATAGTTCAAGCCATTTGACATTAAAAGAGAGAAATAATGAAAATTGTAACTCAATATTGAGCTATTATAATATTGCATGTATTTATAATGAAAATTGGCAATTTGATGAAAGAAAAAATCAGGAAGAAATGTCAGCTTTGTAGCCATGTGAAGAAAAGATGATAATTTGTATAAAAGAAAAGAATTTAATTTTAATTTCAGGATAAACCATTGAAGATTTTTTTTTAATCAAAAGGCAGATAAGATATATTTGAAATTCCAAAAGGATCATCTTGGCTGCTGAGAATGTGCTCAAGAGAACAGATTCACAAAATGCAAAGAAACAATCCTGGAGATTGGTGATGAGGTGATAATAGTCTAGGTAGAAAGATTTGATAGCAGCCGGGACCAGGATACTGCAGAGGAGATGAATGCTTGGATTTTATGCACGCGAAAGTAGGCTCCTGCGGTGAACTGTCAGACTGAATGCGGGTTGAGAACTCGTTCAACTGCAGCTCAATATGCATATATATGTGAGCTGGGAAAGAGGACGGAGGACCGTGGGAGGAGGAAATCAGAATCAGTTGGTGCATGAGTCTGACATGGCTATGACATCCAAATGCAAATGGCAAAGCGGATTTTCGGGAACAGGAGCCCACGTGATTGGTGTCAAATGCGCTAATTTCAGTCTTCAGCATAGATAGGTTTTTAAAGCCATACGTGAGTCACCTAATACACTGACCAGTGTGACAATCACTAATCATACCTCGCTTTTGAATATTGGCTATATGTATATAACTAGTAGGAATTGAGACACACAATAAGACAAATGTATTTTAAGGATAGTATTATAAAGAATTTGAGGTACCTGATTTATAATTTTATATTTATTAGGTACTGATTTGAACGATTAAAAATGTATTGTGCTAAAGTGCATCTGAAATCACCTCTTCTTTTTAAAAATAACAATTTAACATTGTATACCAGGCCTACATTCACAGTTGACTGGCTAATTCTTGAATACTACTAATTTTGAATATAAGATTAAACAGAGAATAGTGCCTGATCCACGAAACACTCCTTTTTAAGAAGGATATTCATTTCCAAAACCAAGAGACTTATTTAAGGAGAGACTGATGGAGTATATAATTATGCTGATGAGCCTAATTAAGGTTCAGATGGGCCATTGGTTTTAGTGATTAGGAGATTGCTGTTGACTTTGACAAGAATCAAATGAAAAATTTTATCGTAGGGCCGGGGGTGTAGCTCAGTGGTTCCCGTGCCTTCCTTGCAAGCACAAGGACCCAAGTGCCATACCCGGTAGCAAAACAAAAAACAAAACAAAAAATGTATCATAGTTAAATCTAAATTGGACTGAACACAAGAGAGGTAATGAGGAAGAAACTGGAATGTAGACAACTTTGAAAAAGATCAGAAAAGTCTAATTGTAACTAAATGGCCATGTAGAATTAAGACTACTGTTAGAATTTTTATGTCAAATATTAATTATAAAATTGGCAAGGATGAATGTGGTCATTATGTATACCTAAAATGTACCTAAAATAAACTTAATTAATTGAATAATTAAAATTGATAATGAGAAGAGACAGTTAGTAAAATGAAGACTGAGAAATTAGCCTTAGCAGTTTATCCACTTAATTTTTATATTTACTTGTATTTATGGGAATAAATCATGATAACAAAATGCTTCTAAAATTATACCAAGTTTTTAAAATATTTGCTTGAGAGAAGCAAGTATGAGTTTGGGATACAAAATATTCATTGTTTCCTCTGACCTCCATAGAACATTTTCTGTGGCTGGGCAAAAAAGGGTCAGGACAGTAAACAAATGAACAGAATACAAAGAGAGGCATAAGAACAGTTCATCTATAGGGACTGGAAAAAGATAAAACCTAACTGGTAAGAAAGAAAATTGCTTGCTAGTTATTTTAGTAAAGACACAATTTTCTTTCTTCTCAGTGCCTCCCTGGTATTTCATTGTGTGCCTGATTTTAAACAAATGTCTGACTTTTTACTATGAAATGGGTGCTTTTTGTGGTAGCCTGTTTCTACCTGCATTTTTGATAATTTTATTAGTACCAACTAGGTATAAGGGTGATAAATTACATGAATTTACATAACTTTTAATAAAACATCAGCATTTTGGCCAGAGATTTATCTAAATGGTTCCGCTGCCTGCCTCATAAGCACAAGGTCCCAAGTTTGATCCCTGGTAGCAAAAAAATTAAAATAAAAAATAAAAAAATAAAATATCAAGAGTTTAAGAATAGATTGAACTACCTTTTATTTTCATTAACCCTCTATGAAAGTATCTCTTTTGTGACTCCTTACAGCTAATGCTTATGATGACTAAAAACCTATTTCTGCAGAATTTTAACAACTTTAAAATATGTGGGACTCTTCCTGAATTGAGAATTTGATTAAATTTCTGAAACTTCTCTGAAAAATAAGAATGCATCCAGAACTCCACTGAATCTCAGAAGATGCTGTGATCCTGGCCTTAATCCATATATCCCATTGTCCACTTGCTTGTTTATTGACACAGCAGCTCACTATGTTGACCAGGCTCGTCTTGAACTCCTGGACTCCTGGAATCCTCCTTCAGTCTCTCAAGTTACTGATTCTACAGGCATGTACTCTGAGGCTCTGCTCTTTCCTCCGCTGTATATCTGGAGAGATTATGATGAAAAATGAAATTCCTCAAAAAATTATTTTTATAATTACTCCAGTAGGATCACATTGATGGTGGTACATGTGAAAATTAAGCACAAATAGGCAGAAATGCAAATACAGCTTTTAATTCATTCAACTATCCTCTGCCTCATAAAAACTGATGGCAATAAACAGTGGGAAAAGTGTGTTGTTGGACTACTCTGCTTCAGGTTCATGGTGGTATAGTTGATATTGATTTGTCTTTGAAAAACAGGTCTTGGTCAGAAGTTAAACAAAGCCCAGTCCTTGCAAATACACAGAGCTTGATAAAATTTTAATTACATCTGATATCAGATACACCAAGAATTTGAATAAACTGGAGAAAAACTTGGGAAACTGTCACCTGGAAATACAAGTGTTGACACTGTAATAGCAGTATAATATGTTTTGTTTTGTGGTTTTCTACATAAATAGAGGCATGAAGACTTTTCTGGGTTGTGGTACCCCACGGAAGTGGAGGCGATAAATTGCTGTGCTGGGTTGGTAGTGATCATCATTTCTTTTGGTCGGGGTTCCTAAGAGGGACTTACAAAAGGGCATAGCATTAATATAGGTAAAGTAGAAGTTAAAATATTGCACTTTCAAAGACATAAATCAAGAGGAAGTGTGTGGCAAGTTAGGCGATACATTGGCAAACTTCTATCCCATGTGGGGAATCTCAAAAGGGAAAACTTGCATATTCTCAGACGCTAATGGGTGTAAATCCAGTGTTTAGAATATAATGCCTGGAACCTGACAACAAGTTGGCTGCTTTAAAAAATTGTTTTACTGGGGGCATTTTAAGGGCATTTTGTATGCTTTCTTCTCAATCTTTGAGGCAGGGATGGGAAAATTATGTTTTGTGAGCGCCTCATTATTGTCAGGCACCTTTTGGTTTAATTTTGTGTGTGCTATCATTTGTAATGTTTTGCCCTCATTGAGTTTATTGGTACATTTTAGGTATACAGTACAGTTACATTCATTATTAGGGTCTTGTGCCTTTACATGACAGGTCTTAGTTCTCATTTTTTTCCCCTTGTCCCTGCCCTCCTTTCACCCCTCCACCTCTTCCCCTTTACAAACACTTCATTTCCATTTTTTCATTTTCTCATATTTTTTCCTTTTCCCTTATTCCCTTTCCCCTACCCTTCCCAATTTCCCTACACCTTTAGCCCTTTTCTTCCTATTTCACACTATTAATTATCTCATTAGGATCTTATGTACTATTATAGTTTTTCACACAAGAGAACTATTCAGTATTTACCGATGTGTGACTTCTTTATTTCACTTAGGAGTATATCCTCAAAATGCATCCATTTTCCTATGAATGAATCTAATTTCTCATTCTTTATGGCTGAGTAGTATTCCATTTTATACTACAAAGCCACTGTGATAAAAACAGCATGGTACTGGCAAAGAAACAGATCTGACAATCAGTGGAACAGATTGGAAGACACAAAAACAACTCCAGATGCACTCAGCTACCTCATCTTTGACAAAGGAACTGACCATCCCACTGGAGGAAGGATGGCCTCTTTAATAAATGGTGTTGGAAAAACCGGATCTCAACCTGCCAAAGATTAAAACTAGACCCTTATCTTCTACCATGCACTAAATTAAAATCCAAATGGATTAAAGATCTAAATAATAAAAGAGAAAACTAAACTTGCTGGAAGATGAGTTAGGCAGAACTCTTGAAGACATTGGCATAGAAAAATATTTTATGAACAAATCCTCACTTTTAATTTTTTAACGCTTCCTCTAGTTGGCATTGATTCACATTATGAAAATGAATATCCTGCAGTTTTGGAAGACTAAATACCTTTACAAACTGGCCAGGATGAATGGTCAGCATTGATATTTGAACAAAAGTTGGTCAAGATCCCATGACAAACTCCATGTACATTTTTTTTTTTTGGTACCCGTGATTGATCTTGGATCCTTGTACTTGCGAGGCAGGCACTGGAACCACTGAGCCAAGTCCCCAGTCCCCATGTTCATATTTTAAGGCAATAAAGATGTGTATCCAGAATCTATTTTAAGATTCTGCTTAGTCTTCACCTTAATCTAGATAATTTTTCCATTTAAATGTGATATCCCCGAAATATTTCCAGATGCTGTGTCATTGATCTTTGAACCTCTCCTAAGTCACTTCCATGTACTAAAACACAGGTCAGTCCTGCTATGGAAATGAAGCGTTGGCACCACTGTGGTCTGAGTTTTTCTTTAGTCAGATCTTCGTGAAGGCTCAGCTCGGCATCAGCTCAGCTGCTGCAGAGCACCACAGACCTCACCAGCGCATTCTGTACCGAAGGCCGGAAGTAGCTCCCGCCCTTCCTCCTTTCCGCTCAGAGTGTGTCAGTGATTTTCAAAACCAGAATGGAGTTAATAAACCAAACAAATATCTACAATGTTCTGGAATACTTCCCAGTGAACAGCAGTGACCTCACATTATATTCTAAATTGTTCTAGATTTATACTTTTGTCCCTTTGAATACCCTGTATTTTGTTGGCTTGCCTCTCAGCTTTTTTCATGTGAATAGACCAAATATATTTACCTACTAGAAAAAAAGAAAGCCTTTTCTCTTATGATTCCTCCAATATAAAGTTCTGTTCTGTTTGGTTTGGTTTGGTTTGGTTTGGTTTGGTTTGGGACAGGGTCTCACTATGTAGTTGAGACAGACCTGGAACTCACTATTTACTCCAGGCTGGTCTCGAACTCACAGGAATCCTCCTGCCTCAGCCTTCCAAGTGCTGGGATTACAGGCATGTGCCACCATGCCCGGCCACCAATATGAAGTTCTAAGCCATCAGATTTAACACATAGAAATCACCTTTATTTATCTATTAACAATAAATTTAGTGTTCTCAAATGTCTTTAGAAATGTATCCTTCTCAATGTTATGGAAAATTTTTCTATCTAACCTTTTTTTTCATCAGAAAGTGTCTATATTACCTTATTAATATTTTAGCTGGATTCCTCTCCTCATCACAGGTTTTTCTCTGTGCTAATCAAGACCAAATTTTTCAGCTAAAGAAATTTATTTCTGATATTGTTAGCATATAGCAACATATACATGAAGACAAAGAGGATAAAATACTGATTTGAAAAATACATAATACAAACATTCAATTTTCCAAACACTGGAATTTTTAAGTGTAGATGTGTAATTTTTACCAGCAAACAGTACACTCATCTACTCTGGATCTAAATTCCATTTTACAAAGATCCTGTCGAAACCACGTTAATGAGTTTTCGTTTGAGATAGAGTAGATAGAATGGAATTAGTAAACCAAGCAAATATCTAAAAGAATCTTTTCAAGGGTTGGCTATAGATGAAGATACATTTTCAAGATCTTGAAACAGAAAAGAATCGAGGAAATCTAGAACACACGAAGGCTAAAGGGAAGAAAAAAGCATTTTCAACAAAGCAGGAAAAGTGAAATTCAAAGTCAGGAAGACTGGGATAAAAGAAAGGCTTTTTAGGAAAAGGCAAGAAATGTTGAGAATTCACTGGAGATTTTTATTCAAGAATGGGACCTAAGTTCACATAAAAACATTTGAAAAGTAGCTGTGATCATTAGGTACAGAAATGTTATGAAGAGAGGGAACAGAAGGAGGCCAGGGGTGAGCCCATATCACTAGGTTCTATTTGACATAATGGGGCCTTGACTGAGGGCAATAACACAGCCGGTGACAAGAAATGGTTGGATTCGCTATGTTGGCGAGAGGTGGAGCAGGCAGAACATGGTAAAAACAGACTTTGGGAGAAAAGAGAATCGAGGTGATCTCAGTGTTTCACACTGAGCAACTAAACGCATGAAAAACTTTTAGGGTCAATGTTTATCATCTTTGTTTTGTGCAGTAGACCTTTCCCTCTCTGATAAATTCTGTAATCATTTCTCAGAATATTTTTAGATGAATAAAAGATGTGTACTAACGTTTAATTGTGTGGATTAATCCAAATAAATATTTTTAAAATAGAACTCGGATGTTGTCCTATTTTTAAGTAGCAGGATGTTAAATAACAATGTCTAGTCCGAGGTCTAGGAAGTGTTGTAAGTTTAGAGTGGAATGTGTAAACAATTTAGAAATGTTTTCAGCGGATGTGATACACAAATTTCTGGCTTTGTTTGCAAGTGTCAGAGATAATTCTAATCCACTGTGAATTTTATGCATATTCATAAAGATAATTATAAATTTGAATTAAACTCAAAGAAGAATAAAATAATTTTGCCATTTAAATTCATGAACCACATGGCTTTTATCTATGAGCATTAGGTGAAAAAGAAGCCTAATGTAGAACATTCCGTTCAAGTAAGACAACACAACACCAGTGTTAGAAGGAAATTCATACCAACCTAATTAAACTTTTCATTCTTGTTGTTTGTGTTGTCCTTAGCTCATGTTTAGAACATCTAATGCTTACATTCACTGAGCTTACTAGGTTCTTGTGCATGGCACATCTTAATTCTACTTACTTCTTTTTTTTGTTTGCTTGTTTGTTTGTTTTTGTACCAGGGATCGATCTCGGGTCCTTGCGCTTGCAAGGCAGGCCACCGAACCGGTGAGCTAAATCCCCGGCCCATAATTCTACTTACTTCCTCTTCCTTCTTTCCCTTGTCCTCAGCCTCCAGAGAGCTAAAGACACCACACCACAACGATAAGTATACACGAGTGTTCATAGCAGCACAATTTACAATAGCTAAATCCTAGTAGCAGCACATATACCCATCAACAGAGTAGTGGATAAACCAATGGTGCTTTGCATACATAGTGTAATACTACCCAGGTGAAAAAGGATAAGGTCAAGACTTTCATTAGAAAATATAATCTTGAGTGAGATAAATAAATCACAGAAGTTTATATATGGTGTAGTATCTTTGATTTGAGTAAAGTACTTTCATTTATTTTATGATAAAAATTTAAAAATCAAATGATGTTAAATATATTTTAACTTCTACAGGGTTTTGTTTTAAAAAAACAAAGGTATTTTAAATTTATTTGTTGATTCACATTCATCTTTAAAACTTATAAACATTGTCAAATAACGTCTAGCACTGAGAGCTACTAATGTCTACCTTTTACCCAGGATGGTGGAAAATTGGTAGCAATTTGCAGTTCTTACTTTTGTCAAACTGTAGCTTTTAACACGGAAAGTCACATGCCCAAAGGACAGTGTACGCTATGCATCAACACAGCTGGCTAAAGGTGACCAACTAACTGGCAAACACTGTTTCTCAGTTTTTCTGGAGCTGATCAGAATCTGAATTGGTCGAAACGACAATCACCCTCACCACTGAGAGTGAGCATCTTGCAATTTCGTGAGGAAGTGGATAGAAAAGATAGAGGAAAATTTGGTCTTTTCTTGAATTGGGGCACACATCTTCTTCTGCTTCCTTACCCGCTGGTTCTCAGGCCCTGGAACTCAAACTGGGACCAAGATTATCAGCTGTGCTGCTTCCAGTACACAATTCCATTGCCAGCTTTCTTGACCCTCCAGCTTACAGAGCATGTCTGCAACTTCCTGCCCATCATCCCATCACTGTGTGAACCAGTTCGTATTCTACACACATCAACACACGCATGTATACACGTAGGAGGTTTATATATTCATTCACTGTTTGTACAATTGTATCTATTTCCAGAGAGAATTCTGAACAGTACGGAGGGCTCTTCTGTGTTAGGCATTGTATTACTCAGTGCCATAGGTGGAGCCAAATACTCAGGACACCCAATTTAATGAAGAAAAGGTGGTTTTTTTTTTTTTTTTTTTTTTTTTTTTTTTTGTT
>NW_022900928.1:7902325-7910519 GCF_012274545.1 Fukomys damarensis
GTTGCTTGCGACTTCAGAGAGTGCAGTCCGTGACTGACTGGCTTCAGGGCAGAAGCCTCAGGTGGAAGGGTCTGTATTGTAACACAGCTGTTTAGCTCATGGTGGCCAGAAAGCACAGCAGGGGAACTGCACCAGACAGGAAGAGGTCAGAGGTCATCTGTAGCATGCAAGGTCATGTTTCCATGGCCCACCAAGACACGCTCAGATGTGTGCTTTAGGAATCATCCGTGTGGATCACAAGCCAACGAAGGTGACAGTCTGCCTTTCTTGTCACAGGCATGAAGCCATAAATCAACTTTAGGTCTACAAGACTGGATTTTGAAAACTGAAATAGGAATAAATTTTTCCAAAATACATCTCTGGGTTTTAAACTGATGTTTTATTCATTTGCTATTAAAGTCCAAATATTAAAATTTTAGGAGTGGCTGCAGTGCAAGAAATAATATCAATCTAATAGACAGGGCTGCAACTACAAATGATTCTACTACCTCAAAGGAAGCTTAGCCTACTCACGCAGAATGAGTTAGTAGAAACATAGAGAATAGTGACATGCCTTAAATAGACATCTATCCCCAGAGCAAAAGAAGATGCTTATGCTGGAGTGAAACTAAATTAATTTTCTTCCTCTAATCCAGCTATAATTTCAGCACCTTACACTATAAGAAGAAAGTGTTTATTATGATCAGAAAGGGCACCTACAGAGAAGTAGCTGGCAACCAGAAGTACAAAAATATGCAGAGCCGAGAATGACCAGTAACGCATAGAAAGCACCATGAAGGAGAAAGGCTAAAATCAACAAACAAGCCCTAAATATTGGTGTCAATAAGGCAGACAGGGACCTTTAAATATATTCAACTACTTGATTTAGGATCAACCTTTCCGCAAGGCTTGGGAAACTGAGACAGGAAGCGAGTGCTACAGCATTGAAGTCAAGGTAAAGGAGCAAGAGCTGGCCCAGAAGCTGGAGCCAGGCGTCCAGAAGGCTTAGCTAAGGGAATCAATGCAGGTGACAACACTAAACAACAGATTTTCAATGCTAAAGACATGGCCATAGGCAGGAAGAAGAAACAATGAGGGAAAGATTTTAAAACTAGAGAGAAGGCAATATCTACCTTCAAAGAAAAATCTGGTCCTCTATTTGGAGGCTGATGATATTTACTGTGGCTTTCATCTTAAAATATTAAAAACTGTACTAAGTATACTCTGCCTGTGCGTTATTATAGAAAAGACACAACATTTATTCACCATACGGTTTACTGAATATTTCATGTGCGTTAGTGAGACTTACTGCTTTGAAAAGAAGGTTATTTTCAAGCTATTATTGCTCGTGGACAATGTACCTGTTCGCTGAGGAGCTGTGATGGAGAAGCAAAGTGAAAATGACATCAAGCTTGTGTTTGCTCGCAGTGTTTTGTCTGGAGCCCATGGAGACAGGGCTTATTTTGACAATCATGCTTATTACGTAAGAAACACATTTTGCAAGGGTAGAGGTTCCATAGGTAGTGTTTCCTTTGCTTTATCTGGTTTAAGTAAGTTGAACATTTCCTGAAACTATGAACCATCTTAGATGCAAATGAGGTCATTAGTGATTTAGAGATAGAGAGAAAAAGATCACAATTAACAGGAATTTGAAAGAAGGGTATCCCAGCCTTCATGGGTAACTGCGAGGGGTTAGGGACTTCCGTGGAGGAAGTAAATGCAGATGTGGTAGAAATAGTGAGAAAATTAAAATTGAAAGTAGAGCCTGTGCAAGTGACTGAGTTGCTGCAGTCTCATGTTAAAATGTAAGGCATGAGGAATGGCTGAATTGTCCCGTCAAAAGAATGAAAGAAATTATTTTATAGAGATAGAATCAATTGGTGGAGAAGATGCTGTGAACATTGTTGAAACACCAAAATCCAGGATGTTAGATAAATGTAGCTTATAAGGCAGCAGTAGAATTTCAGTCCAATTTTTAGAGAAATTCTACTGCCGGTAAAATGCTGTGGATATCAAACAGCGCAGCACGCTACAGAGCAATCTTTTATGAAACGAAGAGTAAATCAATACATAACATTTTACTTTTATTTTTGGGAATTTCCACAGCTACATCAAATTTCAATTACCATCTTCCTGATTAATCACCAGCTGTCAACACCAAGGCAAGACCCTCCATCCATCAGAGATGTTTACATCTTGCTGAGAGCTCGAATTATCGGTAGCATTATTTTGCAATAAAGTATGTTAATTAATGTATGCACAGCAAATTTTAGACAGTGCTACTACACAGTTAT
Organism: Fukomys damarensis; assembly: GCF_012274545.1. Taxonomy (NCBI): domain Eukaryota; kingdom Metazoa; phylum Chordata; class Mammalia; order Rodentia; family Bathyergidae; genus Fukomys; species Fukomys damarensis. The sequence goes on from NW_022900928.1 coordinate 7,904,599, forward strand.
GGACTACAGGGTAGTAGAAACATACCAAATATTTTGGGGAGATGAAAAATGTTGTGACTTGCTTTATTGTGGTCCAGAAACAAAACAGCAATATTTCTGGGTTATCCCTATTTTAATAACTTTGACCTGAAGTGATTATTATTATCAGACTTGTATAGATAGCATAATTTTTGTCATATATATGTTTAAAAGGTTCTGATAGCCAGGGATTTAGCTCAGTGGTTCTGCTCCATTCCTCACAAGCGCAAGCTCTCAAGTTTGATGCCTGGTACTACACACACATGTACACACACACACACACACAAAAGGTTATGATGACATCTTATGTCCAGCTTCATATCCTAATTTTTAAAATATTATATCATTGATTCATATAAAAATGTTCTTTAGAAATAGTTTTAATTAAGTTAATTAAGATAGCCAAGATCCAAAGAGATTCCCTTCAAAGGGATGAATTGGATCTCTAAGACTAGTAATTTATCATTTTCTCTATAGATCAAATTCATATTTCTGCATGACCTTGAATAAGGAAAAGGCTCACATGTGGATATAAAAACTTACAGGAAAAAGATCATTTTCTGAAAACTGTGCTTTTTCCTAAAAGCTAAGAGTACCTAGTTTATAACACCTTCAAAATCACAGTAAAATTTCTTCTTGAAGAACACAAAAATATTAAGAAAAGTATCAAGAATCACAAAGGAATGATTTCAAAGAAAATAATACATAAGTCATTATTTCAGAAAGATGAAAATTACTAATTGCAAACAACAAAAAACATTGTATTTTCAAAGAAGAAAATAGATACATAGCTGATAAGCCCATTGGACACAGTGTCTCAATTTAGATTAAAACATAATAAATTTCTGTACCTCTCTGGTATCAGTTATCTTCTATGATCCTTTCTCCTCCGGGTCCTATGTATATCTCAGTTTAAATGAAGAAGATGAAAGCAAGCCTTGAAAATTATAATGCACTCTATGAAAGTTACTATATTTATTAATATTTTCTAAGAGGGACTGTTACTCTTCATCATCTATTTACAGAAATGGAAACCAGTAGGTGCTGCTTGAGTGTACAACAGGAAGCAGAGTGATTAAGTGCACCCGGTGACTATGTGGCCTTAGGCCCTTTGCGGCCATCAGCAGGGTGCTCCAGAGCACTGAGTGAGCCTTGCAAAAGATCTCAGACCCTTGATTTCCGGCTCCTCCTCAGTCCAGTCTCAAGAGAACTTAATTTGGGTTCTTCGTATACTCTACGTATTAGTCCTGTATCAGGAGCGCACGGGTCACTTTCTCCCACTCTGTAGATTGCCTTTTCTTTCTGCTGTTTCTTTTGCTGTGCAGAAGCTCTTAACTTGATATACTTACTTTTGTTGATTCTTGATGATACTTTCTGTGCTCTTGGAGTTCTTTTTAAGAAGTCCTTGCCTGTGCCTATTGCTTCAGTAATTTCCCTGTGCTGTCTTTCAGCAGTTTCAAAATTTCTGTTTCTATGCCGAGGTCTGTGAGTCATTTTAGTACAGGGTGAAGTGCATCTCACTTAAATCCTGCACGTGGAAGAGGCTGTCCACTGAACAGTGACACCCCGAAGGGTATATCTCCCTCCCTGGCTCCTCTCTGCCCTGTTTACTTGCTGCTCGTTCTGACAGGACCCTTCCACCTCATTCTCCCTGCAATGGAGCCACCTGGCTGCAGACCCGAATCCTCCAAAACCGGTGAGTCAAACTGAGCATCTCCTCCTTTAAATTGTAAATTTTGGGTCTTTTGTCAAGGCTTGGCAAAAGTAACTAAGACTATATGTCAATGAGGTATATCTACCTATCAAAACAGCAATGAGATAACATCTTTTTCTAATCATAATCTCTATCAGCAAAAAGACAAAAAATAGCCAATACTGAGAGGACATAGAGAAGGGAAAGTTCTTGCACACTGGTGACCATGTGAATTAAAACCTAAAAGTAGAACTACTACATGGCTCCTCATGCCCCGTCCTGAGTCTTTATCCAGATGGAAAGAAAAGCAGCACAGCAAAGAGATATCCGTGCTTCCCTATTACGGCAAGGTCCCTAACGATAGCCTACAAACAGAAACAGCCTTGGTGTTTATTCACAGATACACGAATAAAGATAACACAGTACGTGGACACAAGGGCAATACTATCGGATCAGAAGGAATAATGCCATCCTGTCACTTGCAGTACTGTGAGTAAATCAGACTTTGTCAGGTGAAATGAGCCAGGCACAGAGACGAGAGGAACATTGCCTCACTCGTTCGTGGAACCTAAGGAGACTGGTGTCAGCAGAAGCAGATGGTAGAAAAGCGGTGACCTGAGCCGAGAGCGGGTCCTGGTGTGAGATGAATATGGGGTAGTTAGCAAGAGCACTTAGATAGGAAGACGAAGTCCTAGAAATGTCTGCACGGTAAAAGCACTGGTTAGCAAATATTGTATAGGACTTTTTCAAAATAGCTAGGAGAGAGGATTTTGAGGGTTCTCATAGAAATGGCCGATTTATGAGGTGATGAACACTTACATACCCTAATTTGATGATTTCATAGTGTGTCTATGTATCAAAACATCACACGGTGTCCCATAAGTATGTATACCTATTCTGCATCGATTGAGATTGAAATAAGAACAAAAGCATGCAATAAAGCACATGAGCTTCCTGAAATTTATTGATGCTTGAAAATGAACAATGTCTTTGGAAACCGTCCCAATTAAATTAGCAACACTGATTTCTCAGCAACAACTCATGCCCTTGACTGCTTCCAGAACTTTTTTGAGCAATAAATACTTCTGTGAACAATTACAGCAAAGTAGAATTATTGGTATAAACGGCCACTGCATGCGTCCCTTAGAGATAGGGCCCATCCTTCCCAAATTAGAGGTAGGCAATGGCAGAGCACGGACATGGAAGGCATACTGTGGAGAAAAGCATAATGGAACAGCTGTGGGTAAAACATCTGGGAGATACAGTGCCATGCACCATGAGGTCTACATGGAAAACAAACCCTCCTTTAATGGAGCCCTTGGAGTAGTTTTGATTGCTTTGTTCAAGGAAAACCCCTGGGATTCTTTTAACACTTTAAACACTGGTTTCAGTCTCCCTGAATTCAGCAGTATTCTGACAGTAGCTGTAAATTAACCCCCATTGAGCCACCTTCAGTAAAAATTTAAAAAGAAATCTGAAATCTCATTACTGAAAAGACCATGAATCGATTGCACACATGAAAAGCTTCAAATTAAATTAAAAAAATAATAAATGCTCAACAACGGAAAAAAAAAAAAAGAAAAGCTTCAAGCTCAGCTGCATTCAGGGGATCAAATAAGCCTCCTCCACATTCAGCCACAGTTTCTCTATCTTTTGTTGTTTATCTTTATTTGCTTAATAGCAGAAAGGCTCTCTTTCCCTTTCATGCCAGCCAAAAGTTTCAGCATCACAATTTGCAGAATTTAGTAACCCCAGGAGTATGAAACTGTTCTTTTATTTTCAGCATTTCCTGTGTAAAGTTCTGGGTGTTATTCTGATGCATTCTGCTACATCTTGTGTTGGGGGTAATGGAAATGCACGGACACATCAGAAACAAATGACCATCATGAGCACTAAGAAAGTGTGTGCCCTGAGAGCTTTCCTGGAGCAAACTTCAGCCACTTGAGCTCTCTTCCTGAACTGATTTTGAAATTGGGCTTTGGCATCTGTTCTGACCATGTCTGGTCACACAAGGGAGCTGGCGATTTGGGAAGAGTCCCTCCACCCTTATTGCTGTAATTGATTATGTTGATACATCAAGTTCCTGCTTCCCACCTTTGACATGTAAGTCTTCCTTAGTCTTGCCTTCATCAAGAAGCCTGTTAAGTCAGTTTGGTAAAAATCTCCTACTCTTTATGTTTCTCATTGTCCAGATGTCATTGTTGTATTTAGCACTAACCTCAATGTACAATATCCCCGACTTCCCACTTGGGACACTCAGTACTCATGGCCTAGTAGCCTTTAATAAGGTCTTCCTTAACTTTTAAACAATCAGGATAATTTTTTGAACAGCACATGTACAGTAATGTCCAACTTGATTTTTAAAAAGTTATCATAATAGGGAGAGCTTTTTTATGTCAGTATCTTTGTGTACTTCAGAATCAAAAAGGAAATAAAAAGGCTTTTTACAGTGAGAAAGGATGTCAAAGACCCTGCGAGAAGCAAGGCCAAGTGTCAGGATGCACAAGGCTGGCTTGTGGCAATGACTCCTCTTTTTCGTCAAATGAATTTAGTTACTGTGTATGCATGTGGATGGTGGCAGCAGACAGGTTCGGTTCACTTGGAGCGGAGAAGCTGTGCAGGGAGTCAAGAAAGTGCTCTTGGAAATTCTCTCGCTCTTTTTCGCTTCTAAGCAAATAAAATGGCAACTACGTCAAATCCCGTATTATTTGTGGAAAACCGCAAAAGACCTCCAAGACAGAATGAACTCTCAAGTGTCGGGCCAGAGCAATTAAGCTTATTAATGAGTACGGGTGCACTTTACTGTTGTTAGTTGTTGTGGCCTAACTCACCATCACCGAGGTATAGTTCATCTAAGGTAAGAGTTGGCTTTAGGCTTTCATTATAAATTGGTATTAAATCCTTTCATTCTTTATTATGGGTAAAAAGTGACTGATTCTGACAACTATTGCATAACATCTACTGAGCATTCACTATTCGATGGAGTTAATGCAGTTGTAACTCCAAAGCAATGCTTTTAAAACACAAATCTTTTTCACTGGAACAAGGCAATTCTTTGGACCTACATACTTGAATGCAGTATTCTTATCGAAACTGTCCTATTATCCTTGCTTAACACAAAAAGGATCACAACCTTGACAGTGCGATATTAGATTTTAATTACAATTAGTTGTTAATTAGGAGTATCTTATACTGAATAGCGGTGATGTGAGACAACTAAAGAGAAATAATTGTCAGTGAATATGAATTTTCTCAATACAAAAGACATTTATGACCTATGGAGAAACAATCATAGCATAACAAAACTGGTGGCCTGGGATTTAGCTCAGTGGTTCTGGCACCTGCCTTACAAGCACAAGGACTCGAGTTTGAGCCCGGTACCAAAAAAAAAATAAATAAAATAAAAAAATAATAAGAAGAATAATAAATGGTACTGAGTGGAAGCTGACATAAAGTTTAGTCTGGGATGAATTCCTAGAGCTCGGCTAACCTGGGCAAGCATTGAATGTGTCACTTCTCTCTTGTGTTAACTACTGAATCTGGCAAACTGTTTTTGGCTATGAACAATATCCTCACAGTTCAGGTTTGCCTTAAGTGTTGGCTTGGCCAACCCATCAAAAATATGATTATTTTCAGACTGCAATATGTGTTTGGTATCATTTTGACTTCAAAAATTGCTGATGCTGTAGTTTGGATCTTGCACGTCACCCAAAGGCACATGGTTAAAGGCTGGGTCCTGTGGGAGGCCTTGAGCATGCGTGCTCGCAGTGGGCAGTATGACTCCTCCCCTGCTCCCTGTCTCCTTCACTTCCTGGTCATGAAGTTTGTTTGGACTCTACTCTCACCTCATTAAATTACCACGCCTCACGCCCACAGCTACTGACCCCTACTGGTCATGGTTGGAATGTCCCAAATTGCAGTTCCTGATTAACCTTTTCTCCTTACAATCAGAATGCCTAGGGTGTTTTCATAGTGACAAGAAGGCTTCTCTATCTAGTAAAAAGATTCATCTTTGGCTCCATTGTTTTAAGTTCTTCAAGAGACAGTGTCTAACATTTATGTAGTTGCTGTTTCCTCTTTATCTTTTAATAGCTACCTGCCAATAATGGCCACATCACATGCTTTGTGCTGAATGGAATATAAACAGAAACACTGATAAATAAGGGACCCAATGTATAGCTTTTTTTTTTTTTTTTTTTTTTTTTTTGGG
>NW_022900928.1:7910611-7956783 GCF_012274545.1 Fukomys damarensis
TTTTTTTTTTTTTTTTTTTGTACTGGGGATCGAACTCAGGACAGTGGAACTTGTCCAGGACTTTCAAATTCTACATTAACCACCAGAAAGGGTGAATTCAGTCTTCAGATTTATTTGGTTTAGACTCAGATTTGTATACAAAGACTAACTTCTTAGGAAATAGTCAAAATTACTTTGAATATATGGTCTGTTTTTTTCCAGATTTTATTAGTTCATTTTAACATTTATATTTAAGTAACTAACCCCTTAGGATGTAGATGCATTATTAGAAAGGAAAAAAAATTGTGGCTTGCATTCAGATGATTGGTTAATTTTAATAGGTCAGATTTATTTTGTAGCAAAATTTGGTATAACTTTCATGATAGGCAGACAATTCAGAAACTAAAGTTTTCTGTTTCAGCTCTTGCATTATGTAGTTTTCATGCATATCACACTGACAATTAGTTAATTAGTTGATTAGTTCCCTGACTGCATCTCCCTCCCTTATAGAGACAGACAGTTCCTAAGCCTTCTCCACACAGTGCAAACCTCCTGTTTATTCATAGCTTATTTTAATTTGATTATCTAGAATCTTGGGCCTAATTTATTAATTTCATATTGCCAAATTAAAAAAAAATATTTCATCTCAATTCATTGAAAGGAACCTTTTGTTTTTTTCTGCACTGAGCTAAGTCCCAGGCCCCTGTAAGAATCTTTTTGATTTATGTCTTGTACTCTGTGACTATTTGAAGACAACAATACATGGAGCATTAACTATGATGATTCTCTTTTTATTTTGTAGTGAAATTGCATTCCTTTGTAAAATATAAGTTACATATTGTAAAATCCAAAAACAACAGATACAGCTAAGGAGCTTTATTGAACAATTTGTCTTAGACACCTGCTGACACTAATGGTGGCTTTCAGAAAATTGGAGATTCCATTACTCAATGTAATTTTTCCTCCATTTATTAATTTTGAGATTTTTAGAAATACTATTACTGTTTTGGGAGAAGAAACCTTGGCTCTGACCTGACACTAACTCAAATAAAATAAAGAAAGCATTTGAAAGCAGAATATACCTCCTACAAAAATAAGTAGTTTGTTTCTTAAAGGGATGTTTTTCTTGCTAATGATCACTATTGAAACACAAAGGTGCTTCAGTGCATTTTCAGAATTGTAGCTAGGTTCTAGCTTTGAAGCCAGGAATGCTTTAATTTAATTAAACAAATTACCAAAGATATCTTAGACTACAGAGTGGGGAAGATATCTTCTTGCAAGCCTTCAATTTTCAATGTACCATTACCCCAAAGGAAACATTTTTACCAAAGCACGGAAGCATAGCACATGCCGTGCAGAGTTAATTCCATTACTGGAGGCAATGCACAAATTGTTACCACTAACATTTTCATCCAGCCGGGTATTTGGCTCAGTGATTCCACCCCCTGCTTTGTAATCGCAAGGGCCCAAGTTCGATCCCTGGTACCAAGATAAGTAAATCAATCAATCAATCAATAAGTAACATCTTCATCATCTTTGTGATCATTACTAGATATGTATGTGTTCTATTTTAGGCACTGTTCTGAGTTCCTTTTCTGCATTAATTTATTTAATTGTAGAATTCCCAGGAGGTACACAAGTTTTATCTTCATATTATTAAATAGGAATCTGCGAGACAAAAAAGGACTAACAAGCACTCGTTACATTATCAGAGCCATGAGTGTGTTCAGAATTCTACACTATGCCTTCTGACTGAGAGTTCTCATAACTAAACTCTCTTGCCTCCCTGCAGTGATTATAGAATCAGAGAGAAGTAGGTTAAAGTATTAGATGTACTATTCATTGGTTTGGAGACTGTGTCTGAGTAGCAGACACACTGTCTCAGTTCCCTCATCCTCAAAATTGAATTCGAAATAATAAAATCTACATTATAAAATCTGACTTTTAAATAAATTATCATACAAAGTCCCTCAGTTGTATCTGGGAATGAGAATCCCTGTTAAGGTACCAAATAATAACTTTGCTAATAATTAATGTGTATGTGTATTTGCATGTCTGCGCATGTGTGCAAGTGTGTAAATGACCAAGGAAGAGTATTAATCAAATTGGGTGTTTCCTTAGAGATTAATTTAGTCACTCTGAAAATCTTGTTTAATAATCAGCAGTGAAGAAGATTTTTAATTGAAGTGCTTAATTAAATTTAGCTAGTGGGATAAGCAACACCAGAAAAACTAAAGAAGTAGGTAATCAGGGTTCCACATGCTTGGTACACTTAATTATGCTTCAGAATTGACAATTTGTGAATATTTTTCTTTTCCATCTGGTGTTTTTTCCTAATTCCCATATTTCCCATCCAGATTTACTTTTTTCCACTGTAGTGAAATGGAGTTCTACGTACACAGGGCTGGAATCTGGAAGTAGTAACCGGCTCGCCTCTTTCTCCTGCCCTGCTGAGTGAGCACAAGCAAACTCAAAAGGTAAAACAACCAGCAACCTTGCCCCTTTCACAGAACTTCGCATTGGTGTTTGTGGAATGACGTTGTAACAGATCTGAGATACCCTCCTCCCTAAAAAAGGTATAAAACAGGCATCATTAACCATGTTGCACTGTATTATCCTGCAATGCTTGCTTAGCACTATTTATAAAGATTCCAAAGCCAGTCACACCTGTGACACGTTGTGGCCATCAAAAACTGCTGACTGGCTCAATTTCAGGGCAAGTTCAGGCTGGGGTTACTGAATTCACTACACTAACTTCCCTTCCCTTAAACTTATCACTGAATCTGGGAAAAATAGCAGAGCTTGTTTTTCTGACTGTCATGTCAGACACCTGAGCCAATCTTGGTATTTATGTGGAAATACACAGAATTCAAAAAGACAGTGCAATTTTGTGTATAGATGGTTTTGAAAATCATGTAAACTATTTGATAGATACAGGTTGAATGTTTCTAAATTATATGAAAAATAAAAAATGAATTGTTTCTTTTCAAATAAATTTTTACCATAAAATTTTATACTTAACTTTGTTGTACTAGAGATTTTTCCTCTGGACCATCCTTAAAAGGCTACCCTGTCAGTACCATTTTTATGATTATTGCTTTGATCAAATGTGGTATACTTCACCTAAAGGCGTTTATTGAATCTGTATATATTTACTTCCACGAGCAATATCATCTGTTGAAAACAGGTTGCGTGGATCCAAGTTTATTTGTTTTGAGGTAGTGTTCATAAAGTTGTTTACTAGATTGTTCTGTTTTCGTTTTACTTTCATGCTTAAATGCAAACCCATTAGACAGACTTTTTTTTATAGAACTATTCATCCCTAGAAATTTTTATTCAGAATTCACGGCTGTCACCTGATTCAGAGATTTAGTAAGTAAATCCTCTTGCCTCCCTGTTGTGATTGTAAAATCAGATGGAAGCCAATTATAATGTTAGACTGCAGAATCAGTGCAAAACATATCAAATTAAAGAGGCACTGGCTAGAAATTTCCTTTAGAAACGTGTTGTTCATGATGGCTGATAGATGGATAAGCAGCATCCTAGCTCAAGGAGTCAAAGCATCGGCCATCATAGTCTGAGCTTTAGAAACTTTCTGGACCCAAAACCAAAGGCAGCTTTTATGCAGAGTCTCCAGTTATGGTCTGTTTATTTATAACAGTAATGAGTAATCTGTTTCTTATTATGATCCAGAAGCTCTGTGCTATGGATGGAATTGTATTTTTCTAGCATGCATGGTTTGGAGCCATAATTGAAGCCTCCACATGACTATATTTGAAGGTAGAGGTCTCGAGAAAATAATTAACGTTAAATGAAATCCTAAAACAGATCTGTGTCCCAAAAGAACTGCAGTTAGAATAAGCAAAGGAAGAGTTCGGAGGCATGCCCACCAGAGAAAGGAGGCTCTGTGAGGACAGTGAGAAACGGGCTGTCACCAACTGAAGAAAAGATACCTTCTCAGAAATCAAGCCTGCGGATGCCCTGATCTTGTATTTCCAGTAAAGAAATTTCTCCATTTTGGCTATTGTTCAAATGACTCTGTCGTTGGTATATCTTACAGCATCTCTGACTGACTAATACACAGTATCAAGAAATATACTGCACCGATACGCAAAGTGGCAAAAAGCAAGTAAAACTGAAATTCAGTTTTGTCTGGTCTGGGCATATCTTCCTAACAGCAAGACAGCAAGCAATTCTGAGGCAGACACAGGAAGTTGTCTTGCAATTCTGACAACATCTTCCTAGAAGGTGGTATCAGATCCCAGGAGTGAGGGCTCAGTCCCCAAGATTGCCATCCTCTTTCCATGCCAGTTTTGAGGTTTTCTTACTTGTGTTTCTGACCAACCTGCCATGAATTAGATTATTACAAGTCCCACTCTGGGTTTGATTAATTTACTTGAGTGACTCAAGGAGCTGACGAAAATATTTTACATTTTTGGGTTTACTGTCAAGATTGTGCACCTGTGTGAAGAGATGCATAAGGTGAGGTAAAGGGTTAGGGGTGCTGAGATGCCAGGCCCTCTCCACCCACCCACCACCCTTATCTGCACAGAAGTTCTTTGAATTCTGCTCTTTTGGGGTTTTCAGGGACTGCATTTCATATCCAGTGCTGACATTCGGGGTGAGGGTCTAGCAAGGCTGATCTGTTCGGATTCACTGCGGCCTCAGCTCAGGCTTCCTTCCTCCCAGGTGCAGAGTAACCCCTTCCAAAGTGTTGTCCTGACTCCTATAGGATGCAGTAGGGCAAATCATTTCTTCATGGGGGCCTCCATGTCAGGCAGAAGAGAATTTGTATGACACACCTTGGGGGAAAAATAATTTTTACGCCTGGAAAAGAAGTTTTGAGCCAGGAATAACAGAGGAAAACTGAAATGCACGCATCACAATAGGACAGGTGTGCTGCTTCTTTTGATCTTTACAAGGACACTAAAGAGGACGTGATCACTGCAGGCTTTTTTGTAAATGAGACTGAGAAATGGTTTAATGTGCAGGGTCACAAAATTAGTGCAGAACAAATACAGACAAACCTTCCACTATATTTCACCACTACACCAGAGGAAATTACAAAACGTGTTCTTGAATGTCCATAGCTAGAAATGGAGTCTGCTAACCTCTACCGTGTTATTCAACTCCCTGGCTTTTCTTAAAGCATTTAGCTCAGAAATCCTACAATTGTAAACCATTTCTTTACCTCTTCAAATTGTAAGCAAATTTTCTCCCAGGCCCCTGCCATCTTTATAGCCAAACTGTCTTTTTCAATTATCCAGGACCCATCTCTGCAAAATGTAATCACCAAAAGAAAAAGTGCTCCTACTTCCTTTCTCTGTGGGACAGCAGGAAGCTACCTTGTGTGAGCACAAATTGACAAATACAGATGTTCTGACCAGGGAAAAGCAGGGACACAGTCAGCCATAGCTCGATGTATTCTCTGCCTGCCAAGGGCTACATCTCTCGAGTCCCCAGTGCGTTTTCATCAGCTTACTCCAGCGAAACACATTTTGTTTCTGCAGAATTGAGGTCAGAGTTTCTTCCCTATTGCAAAAAAAAAAAAATTGGAGAGAGTTGTTTCTGTTTAACTTCACCCAGTACAATTTTTGCGTGGCAGAATTGAAATGCCTGGGAAGAGCGGCAAACTTTGCAATATTTGAAGAGGGTCGTAACACAATGGAGAGAACTTCTTATGGGAATCTGGAGATCTGTGTTCAGAGACTGTCAGAAGTAATGAGTCAGATATTTGGGTCATTGGAAAGTAGAGCTGAAAAGCACCCAGTTTCCAAAATCGATGTCTCTGCTGGCATCCCCGGAAGTCAGCCCTGAGGCAGGGAATCAACCGTAAGTGGCTTGTTTAGGGTGTGAAAGTAACTCAGCAAGGGTGGGGAAGTGAGCTTTGGAGGGGAGCCATCCAGAGGTAGGACTTTTTCAGCCCGCCTACTGCTGTGAGCCACAAAGTTGCCCTGCTGCAGGGAAACTTCAGAAGGTGACTCAGCTCTTTCTAGACGCAGGGAGTTGAGGTCACTACTTCCCGGGGCAGTGCTTCTTTCATGCCAGGGAGGTGGACAAAGCCTTTTTAGAGAAGAAACATGTAGGGGAGAGAAAGGAAATTCTCAGAGAAAATGGTGCAGTGTTGCCCTTGGAGAAGCTTAGGGTAAAATCACAAAGGTGCTAGAGTGTGACGCGGACACATCCAGTGAACTGTCCTGTGTTCATACATTATTTTTAGAAAAGAATCCTACAGTCAAAGCATGGTGGAGGAAAGTTGTGAATGCATCAAAAGTAAAGTGGGTTCTTTGTATCATGAAGGAGAAAATTTAATGTGTGAACATGAACACACATTGTATACTTTTAGGATGAGAATTTATATATACATTTCCAAGCTGTCACGGTTAACCTATCTTGTACGGACAAAGGCTTCTTTTAACACATTTCAGGAATCACCATCTACTGCATTGGCTAAGTGCTACAAATCGGAAAATTAGATTTATGTTGATGATATCTGTAAATGCAGCTAGGTCCCCAGAGAAAATTAGTGTATCTCATATCCAGTAGAATCTCACTAATTTCTTACCATATTAATTCTGATTGATTTTATACTGATTTTGTGTATTATTCATTTATTTCATAAGCTAAGCACGTTTTAACATTGTACAATTTAACATTTACACTTTAAGTCCCAATTGGGTTTTTAGTATTTGCACATCCAGGGTCCATAATAGGATAACTAGTATGTGGTATTATCCCTTATTGGATAAAATTGAGACCAAGTAAATTCAAATTGTTTTCACAAGTAGCCGCTATGCAAATGAGTCTACTCAGTTAATGCACTGACTTGAGTAAGCTGGGATTTGACAGAGGATTTGTTTTCACCAGGGCTATGAGGGCGCCCTTCAGGTCACTGCTGCTTGGGTGAGCAGTTGCGGTCAGACCCCCTGGCCCTCAACACCGTGATCCATCACCACGCCACTGCTTACTGTCATAGTGACCTTAACGGTGAAGACATAGAGATGTTGCCACCAGAGAAGTTCTATGCATGCAGTTTCACATAGAGTGTTTTATATGCACACTGTTATGATTTAGGTCTACAGTGACTTTCAGAACTCCCATGAGCGTCTAGGGCAGTCTTTGGGAAGCAAGGGCACCATGAGGTATGGTGCCCAGCAGGGCCCACAGTGGAGTTCACTCGTGATCTACAGTCTGCAGGTGGGGCCTGGTAGTAAGAGGCGGTCACTGAGGGCCTGACCAGCAAGGCATCTCTCCTCGCTTCCTCCTCCTTTCTTTCTCTGCTTCCTGGCTGCTGTGGTATGAGCTATTCACCAGTGCCTTTACAGCATCCCATTTCTGCCCTGAAGCCAGGCGCTCATGGACTGAAACTCTGAGCCAAAATAAATGTCTCCTCCTTTTAAGTGTTCAGGGTACTGTATTTTTTCCCAGTGATAAGAAAGTTACTGAGCTGTGCACACATATACATATATCCAGACATGCACGCATAGGTATGTCTATATACACGTGTGTCTACAGACGTGTGCACATACCCAGAAAAACGTACGCATCCTTGGACAAGTAGTTTAAGCTCCTTTTCTGTAAAGTGAGGCTGTATGAGAATCTTACCCTACTGGAACACTGGGCGGGGAAAGGGCTTCCTCATGTTGGCTACACCGCAAGTCATCATGTCAGTGTGCTGCTGCTTTCCCAGCCTCCGAGGTGAAACCCGCTTACCAGATTTCAAGAACATCTTCTCCTTCCCTATGGAGCAGAAGTTCTCTTCCTTTCTTTTGAGCACACCTGATGGTGTTTAGTGTTTTTTTGTTGGGTTTTCTTGTCTATCTTTTTTTTTTTTTTGTATTTGTAAAAATGGATTAAGATTAGCCTGGTTGACTTTTAAGGGAATAATAAATAAATAATAAAGAAGACTTGGGTATGCTCATTAGGTTATTTGCAAATTTTGAGTTTCAATGTCAATTGTTATCCATACAATAACAAATCCAGCTCCTTAGCTTCTTTTTCTTCTCTTTCTTTTCCTGTTGGAACTTTTCCTGAAAAGAGACAAGCTTCTGGGACTTGTTCAGTGAAGAATAGCTTCCTAAGCTCAGTGGAAACACACTTGGAATTACAATGATTAATGAGAAACATGTACTTGACCCAAATATTTTAAAATCAGTAGATAATATAGAACTTTCCCCTTTGTAATATACACAAGGAAGAAAAAGCAGTTCTTCCTTAATCATCTTTCTGTGCTAATACAGAAAGATCCCAATCCTTTATTTTTAGGTATGGAGTTTTAGGTAAGTTTTAAGTATTGAGTTTTTAACCTCCATGTGGGGACAGAGTCGCAATTGTTTACAAACTGGTTAATGTCTGGGAAATTGATAGCCTTTTTGTTTTTTAAGAAATAAAATCACCAATGGTTATTTGCTTTTAGAACTGAACAGTTTTGGATCTGTATGTACAACTATTTGGAAAACAAAGTAGCAAAGCAATCAGCTCAGAGAAAATATATAAGAAATTTTCTTTTCAAAGTGATTTATAGCAATGCTAAATATTTACAATTTCATATTTAGTTCAACTTATAGATAAGATCACATAGATCTATTTATGAGCACATTTCAAGGCAGAAAGCATTTCTCCATTGTGATATTTCTTAAAATGAGATTAAAATATTTTGCAATATTCTAGGTCTATTAAGCAGAATACTCACAGCATTTTTTAATAGCTATTTATTTATTGGTTACTGTATGCTACATCATGAAAAACAGAAATACATACCTTTCTTCATGGTGCTTGACTTCTAATATGAATAAAAACCTTTTCAGAAACATAAAATATAGTCACGAGCCCCATCCTGCTGTTTTGGTCAGTGATGGAGCCCACACATGATGTGGTCCCTCTAGATTATATAAACTTGTGACACCGTAGCAGGGTTAGACTGTGTGCACTCTGCAATGTGCTGACAAAGATGAACCTGTCTAATTACATGTTTCTCTGAACCTGCACCCGACATTAAGGGATGAATGGCTATTTAAGTATCACAGACATAAAAATATGAAGGGAAAAATAAAGCAGAGAGAGGAGGGGAGGCAGGCGTGAGGGTTTGACTCTAAAGCATGTAGAAGGAAAAGCCTTAAAAAAGGAGCAGGGAGAGGAGAGCCCAGGTATGCCACGGGCACCTCTGAAATGCAGTCCAACACAGATTGATGGCGATTTCATTTTGTATTTGTAAAAATGGATTGCGATTTGCCCCATTGGTTTTTAAGGGAATAATCAATAAGTAATAAAGAAGACCTGGGTATACTCATTAGGTCATTTGCAGAATTTCAGTCTAAATGTCAATTCTTATTCATACGAGAATGAATCCCAGCACTGTGACTTCTTATTTTTCTTTCTTTTCTTGTTGGAACTTTTCCAGGAAAGAGCCAGGTTGTGCGCCATGGCCCGAACATGAGTTTCTCTCTTGAAGAGAGGAGTCAAGTGTATTCATCTTCAGAGAATGAGGAGCTACTTAGATGTAAAAAGATAAAATGTAACATTGTAGGAGAGCAGGTAGAGTACCAGATAATACATACTATAAAATATATTTACGTGGTAAAGACTGTGGCCAAACCAACTGTGGCTATTGCATGAATGCTGCCTAGCAGTTTGAGTTTCTTGTTTATAGAAATCAGAATTCAGAAGAAAAGCTTACAAGGCCATAGACATCAACTACTTAACTTTCCTGCCACTTTGATTCCCCTTTTCATTCTAAGCTTATTGTTTGGAAATGAAGTAGGACTCTTAACATTTCAAGCTGCATCAAGTGTTGGTGAACTTCAATTTACACCCTGTCTCGAAGCCATTTGCGGGCTGCTCTTACACACAACAAGAGGATTCCAGAAACTAATGAGTCCCTTGACCTTGTTCTTTTACCTCACCAGAGGGTCTGGCGAGACTATCTGTGAGATGATATCAGCACAGTAATTTGAATGTCTCAGAAAAAAAAGATGTGCTATGTTTTCAAAATAATTCCTTAGACTTTCTAGCCCAGAGTCTAGAGAGGAAACTCAGGAATTTGAATTTTTTCACTTGTGTTTTTATGGGTTGAAAGAAAGGGAAAATCCTTTCTTGTGTGGAAAATGGAGCCAAGTTCTCTCCATTTTCACATGAAGAGAATGCTTTTCTCAGAAGATACACAATGATTTTTTAATTACTCTCTGGATGCAGAATGGATCAGTGACGTTGTCATTAATGACATCTTAATGATGCAGGTGAAACCACCAAAGGCTGCAAAAGCCAACAGGGAAAGAAGCCCAGGCCTTCTACACTCACTGCACTGTGCTCTTCCATCTACCCCCCCTCCATGCCTCCTCCGTGTCATCCCTGTGTCTGCTTTGCTCCCACAGCCCTCTTCTCTTGCTTTGTCTCCTTGAGTCTCTCAACCCTTCTCTTCACCTTCCATGGTGTCCTGATGTAATGCTCTCTCTCTCTTTCCTTGACCTCAGCATGCCCGGTCCCACCCTTTCTGGCCTCCAGTCCTTCCCTCCAACTCAACACGGGGACTGAGGCTATTGGTAGAAAATCATGGCACCAACTTTACAGCACAAGCCTCTGGATTCTAAAGCCATTGCTGCTAATTATTTACTCTGTGTCTCCTGTAAAGAAAGGAAGGCACTTCTTTCAGATTTCATTTGGCACACACAGATATATGAAGAAGCGTTAATGCATTTGGAGTAGGAAAACTAAAGCTACAGGTCTGCAGCAATGGATTTGCTTGGAAGAGTGAACAGTGTCAGGTTGGACTAAAGTACATAGTATTGGAAGTTTATTTGTGATATTGATGATTATTTGTATTATTGTTCTTATAGGGTACTTCTGCCTGCAAAGAAAACTGAAACAATTCGTTTAAAGAATCCGCTCAAGTTAGGCTTGCACTACATTTGAATAAAAGAAAAGGGGGAGATGTTGGAACCGTCTCAGTGCAGGAGATCACTGGGTGACCTGTGTGTGTGTATTCGTGGAGTTGTTAGGAGGGCCTAACAGCAAGAGATGAAAGATGATCTCCCGGACGTTTCATCTGCAATGTCCCAGGCTCTCCTTGCTCCTTGTAGATGAGGAAAGAATGTCTCCCTGGGTGTGTTTAGTCAGATGTATGCTTGCCCTAGCTTGGCTCAAGAAACAAAATTTCCTGTTGCCGTGTATAGCCTCTGCAGTGTTTTAACTTATGTAATGACTAGCATAGCCTGTGACTAGTAACGTGTAGTCGCAGCTCACTGTGTAGGATATAAAAGGTGCTAGGGAATTGATCATGTTAAAGTATGCTGTGACGCTGCTATCACAGGCTGCATTTTGCTGGTGCTTCTTGGTTCTTAGAATGACTTCATACTCTTATCTTTAGTTTCCCTCCCACCAAGGCCACAGCAAGACAGAGAAGTTGAAACCTGTTTCTGCAGGGCTGGACCCATAAAAGCAACCTGGCCTGTGATAGGTTAAAAGTAGCGCACTCCTCATGAATAAGCAATAGCCCAGCCCAAAACCAATAAAAGGACTTTCCTTTCTTTCCTCTCCTCTTCTTCTTTTCTCCCCCCGCCACCCCTTGAATAAAATCTCCAGTCGGACCTCGCAGTGTGCGTGTGTGTGGCCTAGTTGTTGAGTGTCACTATTCCTTTTCAAAAAGAGCAACAAATAAAGATCTAGGTATTTGTTTCTCAAAGGTATGCCTCACTATTTTGTGTCTTTCTTTTCTTAGTAAGAAAAGAGACTCCCAACATTTGTCCTTAGTACAAAATTTACAAATATCAGCAACTCTGCATTCCAAACTGTATATCCTTCCCTTCGATAATATAAATTCCAGTTTTGTTAAACCAAATACAAGGTGAAGTCAGACACAACTCCAATAATTTCTGAGAGTCCAGTTTCTGTAAATCATTAAGGTCCTTAACATCCTGTGTCCAAAAGCAAGAGTCTTTTTCCTGTACCCATTAAAGGATTTGGTGTGTGGAATGTCAACATTTCTCTGAACACATGAGTTTGAAATTACCTGAAGGTCGGAGTGCCAGCAAACTATCTTGGGAAACATCCCGTTGAATGAGGAAAGCAGCACCTCACTTTCCATGCATTTAAGTCACAATCTGAGATACAAGATCTACCTCACAACGTTTTTAGATTTAGTATCTGAGTGAAGATTTGCAGCATACATTGGAGAGATAAAAAAGGATACATCTTTTTTTCAAGAAGAAAGTTGACTATATGACAGGCATAGTTAAAACTTCATCTTAGAAAAAATATTGTTAATACTGCTATCAAATGACAAATCGTATTGTATATATTTATGGGGTACGATGTGGTGTTTTGATATAGGCGTGCAGAATTAGTTACATGCTAAGTAGCATCACTTCTATTGAAAGTAAATTTTCAATTGGGGAAGCACTACTCCATAAAACCTGAGCAAGGTAATCAACTGATGTGCATTGCCCACAGTTTGGATCAAGACTCCTCACATTAATAAATTTTCTTGCACATTCTCTCAAATCTGGGCAAAAAGAACTGCAATATTTTTTTTTTCAGTCACTAGGGCCAATATTTATTGATTATCATTATTTGAGCTGCTTCTAATTTTTGCACAGTTGTACAATAAATATGTGTACAAGTACTTGTGTACAAATATTATCATATTCTTAGGTTTGTGTGACATAAAGTTTTTAAAAAATCTAAGGTCATGTATTAAAGTTGCCCACAGTTTGTCTTTGTGTATTACATTGTTAGACGTCAGTTAACAGAGGGTAAAAATTAGAATCTATTAAGGACTATTAAACAAGAAAATAAACACAGTGAATGGATAAGAAACAAATGTGTATACATCTATATATACACACACATCACATTTATGTCTGTGTTTAGGAATCAAATAGCTCTTCAATGGAATATTAATAGTTTGTGAATAAATAAAATTTAAAAATCATTTATATTACACAGAAAAGTATTTCATGAGAATATTACATTTTTATAATTTATATCTTACAATGCTAAAGTTTGGTTTCATTTCCAAATACATCACTTAAATATTATTTAATCAAGCAATTATCTCTGTATTAGTAAGGGGATAGATTTTCAATATATATTTCTGATGCATTATATGAAAATTGAAGTAAATGATGGAAAATATCCCTTCGTTGCCTTTCCAGACTCTGCTTTCTACATTTCTTTGTGTATGGTTAAGAGAATTACTTTGAGTATCACTTAGAAAATTGCTGAGGAGATCTACTAAAGAAACAGTAAGAAAATATAAGTTCAAATTTGTCCTACAGTTTTTTTGCTTGATGTGACAATATGCTAGACCATGCTGTCACAAAAATACAGTAGAATGTCTATTTTATATGTAGTATTCTTAGAAGCATCATTTTAAAGGCCTTTATTGAGCTAAAATTGACATCTAATTGCAGATATTTAATTACACAAATGAATAAATTTGGACTTATGGACATCATCACCACCATCAAGGTAGTAGACACGTACCTATGTGCTGCTGATGTTTATTCATTTGCTTGTTTGTGTTTTATTTTTGTGCTAAGAACATATGATGCGAATCTTCCCTCGACATATTTTGAAGTGTAAAATACAGTGTTATTAATTGCAGGCCTAGGGTGAGAAAGCCAATATCTCAAACATATTCATCCTATATACCCGAAACTTTATAAACATCAAACATCCATCCAACCCTTCAGCTTCTTACAAACACTATTATATTTTCCGATTTTGCTTCTAAAAGTTAACTAATAAAAATTATCTATGCAATGTTTGTTTTTACAGCACTTTTCTTTTCTTTTTTTTTTTTTTTTGTACCAGGGATTGAACTCCAGTCCTTGAGCTTGCAAGGCAGGTGGTGGCACCACTGAGCTAAATTCCCAGCTAAGGTTTGTTTTTCAGTGACTAGTTTATTTCACTTAACATACTGTAATGTACTTCACGTCGCTAATTCATACATCATTGTTTTCTCATGTCTTTGTGTTACATAAAAAATGAGAAAGGAGATACATAGAAATACACATACAACACAGAGAAGAGAGAGAGGGAGGACACAATCTATTTTTTTAATTAATTTCATTGGTATATTTAAGGTATACAATATAATGACATTCATTGTTGGAAATCTGTACCTCTACATTATCAATCTTAGTTCTTAATTTTCCCCATCGCCCTTCCCTTCCCTATCCACCGATCCTTTGTTTCCATTATTTTTCATTTTCTCATATTCATTCCATTCCCTTCTTCCCTCTCTCCTACCCCTCCCATTTCCCCTTCCCCTTTGCCCCTTTTCTTCCTGTTTCACACTATTATACCTTTGAGAATCTGCTTTTAATCCCATTCATGAGTTTTTATGCTCATGACTTAGTTATCTCCAAAGATGACACCTACCTATCCTGATCACACTGGGACAGGTAGGATTTCAGCATATATTAGGGAGGCAAGCAATCCTATCCCCTGCATTCTACTGTAGCCCACGCTGATGATGTTTCTAAAATTGTTCACTTCATGGGATTCATGGGATGATGGACGTGAAGGAAAACTGGGTAATTGCTAATTAATAGCTATGAAATTGTAGGTGTAGAAGAAGAATAAATCATAAGATCTGTCATAGGGCATTGTGCTTGTAACAAAGAATGCTGGACTGTAAGGAGGTAGATCTCATGCTGCTTTCACATTATAATATGCATACTGTCACTGTTGAATTTTAAAACACAGACTTTATGCATTGACTTCCTAGCAATGCAAGGTGAAGATTTTGCTCTTATGCACATCCTTTCTCATGGGTATCCTAACTCTTTTCTGTTTTTTTCTTTCTAGTTTTCCAATACAATAATTTTATAATTTTTTGGTCAAATTGTTATTTAGCATTCGCAGGATAGTATTCTCTTATGTATTATTCGCAACTAACCTAACCAGAAAACTAATTACATTTTGTTTTTGTTTAATTGTTATGTGACATAGAATTATGTATTTTTTTTATTTCTGTCAAAAATTCCTTTGCTTTTAATGCCTTCCACCTAGTGCATCTTAGAGTACCTGATACGTAGTAGCTACTTATGTTTGTACAAGCCTTTGGACTTTGCTTGAGCCTTTCAAAAAATATCTTATGAGTATTGTCACATGGGTGACTCATAATGTAGCCAGTAATTATGTACTGCAGATCAGTTTTACAGGTAAGGATTCTAAAACCTAGAGATATTAAGGTAAATACTTCAGTGTCTGCACCTGACAGGTGACAGAGCGATGCTGGCCCTAGGTTTCCTGAGGCTAAGTAGTCGGCCTCTGCTAATACCCAGCAGACACTCAGCCGGAGCTTCCTCCTTGTTCCAGTGGATCGTCCCCCGTCTCCGCGTCTTCTCACCATCTGCCCTGTACACATCAGGTTATTCGCGGAGTGCACCGAATGACGCACTGTGTTATTCTGTCCGCAGCATAAGGAGATCGGTGAGTCGCCCCGTTTGGTGCTTGAGGACACCTGGTGCCCTGGAAATCGCCATGGTTAACGTGATTAGAACGAGGTGCCAGATTGTAATGCGTCGCAATCTGTACAGTGGCTTCCCTGGGAATAGAAAGATTATTCACGAAGAGCAAGAGTTTAGGGAGCTCACACTGGCCTACCAAGTGCTCAGAGAGCTGATTGCAATTGGACCGTAATGAATAAAAACAACTAAAGTAGTTTAGATAACTGTGGAGTAGTTTTCTCCTCCAGACTGCATATGTTAGCTTAGCAGGGAGAGGAAAGCTCTGCATCTTTTTACTGAGGAGAGGTGGGCCTGCTGAATACTCCTGTGGTCACCAGGGCGCGGTGAGTTCCCTGGATGAGTCTGCGTGCTCTCCTCTACTTACATCTTGTCTGTCCTTCTGGACCCCACGCCTGCACCTTACACCTTCTCTGAACTGAACATCTAGTATCTTATGTAAACTTTTGGTATTTAAGGAATCTGAGAGTGCTTTGAAAAGCTCTTAAGTAACCATGCTGCAAGGTATAGCTCACACAGAACATAATCCATGTGTCCGTGTCTATACATATATGAATATACACAAGTCTGCAGTCTGTGAAATGTCATATGCCCGTGATAATTGGAGGAAGATATGGAAATCAGTATTAATTTACGCAGTAGGGGCTCTATTCTTTTAAAAAATGACTAGTACATGCTTGAGTACAGTGATTACATTCATTGATTACATTCATTGTGCAGAGTTGGTGCATGTACATAACACACCTTGAATATTTTTCATCCCCTTCCCTGTCCTTTCCCCTTCTCCACCTAAAAATGTTGGCCCTTTTACCTTTTACAAAAAAAAAAATCTATTGACTTATTTCCTATTATCTATCGTCTTTTTTGCTCTTTAATTCATTTATGCATTAGGTCTACTAATTCTTTTGGCCACAGGCCTTTGCATATTAGAAATTATGCCTTCTGTGATATCACAAAAAAGTTCAAAAAATGTCAAATCAATAGTTCAGATGAATCCAGGAAATAAGCAGTTTAGCTGGGTCTTGACTTATGGCCCATTTGTCTCCAACATTTTCTATTTTTATGCCTGACTATTATTTATTTTATACATTTTGCAATTATTTTCACTTATTTTAATATAAATTAGCTCAGGATGAATCATTTAACACATACTTATACCTATACTTCAGAGGACACAGCTTTTGTGGAAATAATAGAAGAAAACAATTCTATCCTCCATGCCTGGTATAAAATCAATGAGCTTAGCAATCCTGTGCAAGCCATAAAACATAAATCATGGTTCTATTTATTGTATAAGTGTGAGAATGCTTTCATATTTGCCATAAAATGAAGCTCCAAAGAAAATATAATTGGCAACTTGCGGGAAGAGCCTTAGGATATTTTCCTGATGCTGACAACCCAGTCGTAAGGCCCCTACCTGTGATGTACGGTCACCTGCACTCTCGTGTCTCCACATGATGCTTTCAGTGCAGGGGAGGGGAAACGCAGCTCTCCAACGACAGGGCATTTCTGGCTGACAGTTACTTAAAGAAAAGTTATAATTTCCTCGATCCTTATTCTTTTCCCTTCAGAATCATTGCTCTCCTTCTGAAACCAAAGTAGAGGAACTTCAGAAGCAAGAATTTTAGGGTTGCAAGGACCCAGATAGCTCAATTCCATAGCTGACTATGAACAAAGAGTATTCTCCCTACAAATCTCAGGAATAGATTCTTGAGGCTCCTAAATGATGCTAATTTTAGTAATAAACATTATTCTAGAAGTTAATTAGGGAGTTGGTGAATTAAAGAATTTTTGGTGCTCCCCAAAATACTAGTCAAACAACAGGATTTATGCCTAGGTCTGTTGACACTAGTGATTTAAGCATAAATCACTAGATTAGCCTGACCTTTCAAAGTACTTGGGGAATCAAAAGCCTACTAGCGGAAATTTCCATCATGATATTTTATTAAAACATATACATCTTTAAAAATCACTTTTTATGTATCACTGATACATAAAACTTCTATAAATAGCAAAAACCTATAAAGCGTTACAATGTAAAATGGCTTCTGCTGTCTCTAACAGCAGTTTGTTTTGTTTAGCTCAAAACTAATAGGCACTGAAGGCACTAATTGCTGAATAAGGCATTTGGTCTTACCCTGAGATAACAGGGTGCTTTAACGTCTTGAGCTCCCAGAGATACTGAAGCCACCTGATCGTAAAAATGTCAAGATAGAAGGACCATTGGCAACATTCACTCCTGTGACCCTGAACACCCGGTTCCTATGGACTAGAATAGATAACTAGGCAAATCTTAAAGGTAAACTCCCCAACTGCAAAGAACTGTTAGGTCGGGGTTGAAAAGATTAACTATTCTGTGACTGTGATTTGAACTGTGAGAATGAAATGTAACCACCCAAATGAAGTCAAGGCTGTGAAACCCTATAAAAGGAGGAGTTGTAACCCAGTGCCTCATCAATCCAGGCACAGCTTATGTGCGATTGACCCTTATCGATGAGTAAATGTGTTATTTTACTTCCATTCTGCTGCCTCTTTGTGTGTCACTTACTGATTCTTTCCGTAACACCACCACATGTTTGAAAATGATGACCAGTGGTAAAAAGGAAATATCCCCAAACTTCATTTACTCAGAGGTAGGACATCTAATACCTTCGTGCATGTCCCTTCAGCCCCTCCCCCAAATAATTATGTACCTGGGGATTCCCATGGATTGGAGGTACTGAAGGTCGTTATATTTTCCCAACTTCAAGATATCCTTAAAACTAACATATGCATATACTCAGAGGAAAAATATGTTCACAGAAAACCTGCATAAGAACATTCATAGCAGCTTTATCTATTTATTTAATGGTCCTGGGGATCGAACTCTGGACCTTGGTGCTTGGGAGGCAGGCGGTAGAACCACTGAGCTAAATCCCTGGCTCACAGCTTTATGTTTAATAGCCCAAACCAAGACAAACCAGATAGTTTCAAGGGTTGAGTTGTTGTTAAGCCATAATACCCCCTTGCCACAGCAACTAAAGGCGACAAATGCTTATACGCATACCTTGCCTGACTCACCAAAGAGTTTTGCTGAATCAAAAAGAGGGAATCTCAGAAGATTACGTAGTTTATTGTCATTTGCATAACATTTTTGTAATCATAAAATCATAGAAATGGCAAACAGCTTACTGAGAAACTGGAGCACTAGAGTGCAAGTAGGTATGGAAGAGGGGAATCCTATTGATGAAGCTATTCCACATTGGCATTGATAGTATTGATTGCTGGTTAAGATCGGGTACTATCTACAGTTTAACGGAATGGGAAAATGGCTAAAGGGTACAAGAAATCCAGCTCATGTCTTACACATATGTATAAAGATACATTCAATCTCAAATTTTAAAAGTAATTAAAAAATACATGATGTATGTTCTTATAAGGACAATTAAAACAAACACGTGGCACTTTGAAAACAATTTCCAATTGGATGCGTTTTTCCCTTTGCTATTGCCAATGACCTGAATTGATGCGCATCTTAGAAGGCAGTGCCATACGTTTTGCTTGGTTAAAACCATGAGAAATTCGGATCAGGGGTCTTCAGAAGAGCAGAATGAATTCACCTGGAACCTGTGTGGGTCACTCCGATCACAGGCTCATGGGTGTCATCACAGACCCAGGACATTACCCCTTCTCCTCTCCCACCTCCACCTTTAGTGCTCCAGCTTCGCCCTCCTCCTGATCAGAAAACCCTACACATCACAGGCAGACAGGTCACGTTCTCTCAGTCAGCAAAAATGGGTTTTTCCATGTTTTCTCTTTGACCAGTAAGAAGGTATTTTTCAAGACTCTTTTTAATAAATATTCTGCAAACATCCTGGAAGAAAATGGGATTACCATATTCGCTTGGACTAATCAGTCCTTTTCTGCATTTAATAAGAGTTGAGTGACACATTATACAGCCATGTCCTATACAAGTGAATAAAACTAACAGCGGGAGTTGCCAGTTCTTGTTCAGCATTAATTTAAAAATCTCTGCAGGCCATCACGTGTGTGCTCCATTTATGTTTTTGCCAGTTAGTTTTGTAATGCTTACAGCAAAGCAGCCGAGCATATCTACTTTCTAGCTGTCATTTACCCTGTGGCAGTAAAGCAGTTGTGCACATACACTTGGTGATCTGAAGTGCACACAGCGTCCAGGTGAATCCATCATGCTCTACTCAGATCCCAGTGATTGTCACAGAAGGACTTAACCTTTCTGTTAGTGCGGCCTTAGGCCCTTGGACTAAGAGTTACCACACTGAAGTGTGACTTACATAATGTATTACAACGACTTCCTGCATTAGGAAGTGAATTCCTGAAAAGGACGGGCCATGTCGGATCCATAGTTACATCCCCAGACCAAGACTTGTGCCTGAGGACAGAATGAGCACATGATAATTCCAGTTAAATTATGTGTAACGTGCTGTCATCAGATTGTCTGCTGTATTGCGCTTATACGAGTAATAGTGATAATAATAAATTTCATGGTCTGCTAATAAGTTAGTAGGAAAATAATTAAGTTTTCATAAAAATTCTGATCTCATCCATAATGTTTTCTACAGATAACGTGACACACCCTAAGCATTTAAATCCTTCAAAACTGACCCATTTATATTTGACAATTAATGGAAAAAATTCCATTTACTAAATACAACTTGTGCCCACATATGAAAATCATATAACAGATAATAGAAATAGATGAAATATCGATGTTGCTGTAAATATTCACTAAAGAAGGACTTTAGTGAATCAAAACAATTCCAAGTTGTTGTCTACACAAATTCCTAGATGTACATCACCATTGCTGATTATCCTAATGAAATGCACCACAGGAAAGTACTCAGAAGAAAATGCCACTCACTAATTCCTATACTCAGTCTCTTTTTTACAACAGTTAAACAGGTGTATAATCATGAATGTATACCAGATAGGCCCTGGGTTTGATACCCAGAAATGCAAAAACAACAAAATAAATATATAACTAAGATAAGTTTGGGGTCTCCTGTATTCCATAATTATAAATTAAAATACTATTCTTTCCCAGCATTGAATACCATGACATTTAATATGTTGATATAATAATGAACAGGCTTTATGGAAAGATTCTTTGGGGACTGCAAAACAAGATGATTAATGGAAAAATACAAATGAAATATGGGCTACATTTTCTTGTTTGTATACTTTTCTCCTGAGGAGCAGTGATATTTGTTTGGGGAAATGCGTACATGTCTTGCTCACGTTCAGTCCCCTTATGTACTTCTCTTTGTTTCCCTTCCCCTTTGGTCCCCTTCGCTAACCCCAAGAGTCTTTCTTCATGTTTCTTCTCATCAGTCCTTTATTTTATATTTTAAGTTTCCTACGTAAGAGAAAAGGGTGCAGAATTTCACCATCTGAGCCTGATTCATTTCACTTCAAACTGCGTCTAAAAAATCCCATTGATTTTCCTGTAGTGGCACAATTTCATTCTTCTTTATGGGTTAATGTTATATCCTTTTCCGTTTTTGTTATTAGAATATATTTGCAATACGTAACCATTATATTCTTTGTGGGGCATGGCACAAGTATATAACACAATGATTGCTATATTCATCTCCTCTCCTTGACCTGTCCATCTCTTGGTTCCCTTCACTTTTGCAAAATATTTATCTCATTTCCTATTATCAATCTTTTTCTGTTGCTCTTCAGTTATTTACTCTTTGGGCTTTTCATGTAAAAGAAACCATGTAAGATTTAAACTTCTGTGTCTGATTTCTGTTTAATATTGTGATCTCAAGGCATATCCATTTTTTGACAAATGACTAAAATCTATCATTTTCTTGACAAAGTAGCACTCCACTGTGGATACATACCACATGTTTTTATCCATTCCTTTGTTGGTGGACAAAGAGGCCAGTTTAAAACTGTAGTTATAATGACTCATGATGCTGTAACCACAGGTGTGCGTGTATCATTGTAATATGTTTTTTACTCTTTGGGCAAGATAGCTAGAAGGGGCATAGCTGGGTCAAATGAAATTTTTAGTTTTAGTTTTTGTGCAGTCTCCATACTGATTTCCCTAATGGTTGCACTAAGCTACATACCCAACAATATACATGGGTTCTGTTATCCCCACAGCCCAGCTAGCATTTATTACTTGATATGTGCATGATAGCTGTTATTTCTGGACTAAGATGGAATTTAAGTGTTGTTTTATGTGCATTTTCTAATGGCCAAAAATGTTGAACAGTTTTCATGTGTTCCCTGGACATTTACACTTGCTCTGGTAAGTATAATTCACTTCAGCTGCCCACTGTTTCCAGTGGAGATTTCATTTTATGGCCCCTAGATTTTTTAAGTTCTTGGTAATTTCTGTTTACAATATTAGTCATTCATCCAAGCAATAGCTGGCTAATATTTTCCCCATTATGTTGGTTTTCTTTACTGTGAGAAACTTTGTCTTTTGACATGATCTTGAGTGTGGCTGCTATGTATTATTTCTTGAGCGATTGAAGTTCTGCTCAGGAAGTCCTTGCCTATGCTTTCATGAGTTTTACTTATTTTATCTCCCAGTGAATTGTTTCTGTTTTAACATTTATGTCTTTTAAGTCTTTCAGTTTTAATTTAGCACATATGAGATACTGGTCTAGATTACTCTTCTGCATGCCGAAACCCCGTTTTCCCAGCACTATTTGCTTAAAAAGCTCTTTCTGTCATCATATGTTTTTAGCCCTATGAACAAACAGCAGATGGGTGAATGTTCCTAGAGTAGTGTCTGCTTCCTCTATTCTGTTTCATTCCTCCAACATTTGTGTTTGTTTGTTTTTTTTTGGTTTTTTGTTTGTTTGTTTATTTGTTTTTTTTTTTTTTTTTTTTTTTTTTTTTTTTTTTTTTTTTTTTTTTTTTTTTTTTTTTTTTTTTTTTTGGCCAATACCACTCATCACTGTTGCTTTGTAAGATAACTTGAAGTTCAGGATAGTAGTGTCTCCTGCTTTGTGCTTAATGTCTGTGATTGCTTTTGCAATTCTGGGTCTCTTCTTTTTCACATGAATTTTAGGCTTTTTTCTTTATTTCTGTTAGGGATGCTATTGGTATTTTGATTGTGAAATGAAAGAAATAATCATTTTGCAATAGTGGGGGAGTGATGTTTCTGGACTGTTCTGTAGGATTGTTAGACAATACTGAGAGACTGAAACAATCATCCTGAAGGCAATGAGATTCGAGATTTTTCCAAGCAAAGTTTCCAAAGTAAAACCTGTAAATAAAAGGCTTGGTTAGCTTCTAGAGCAACCTAACCAAAGAAGCATAATTAGATTCAGTTATGATGCCAGACTGAGTGACTGCCAACATCCTTTCACTTACAGGTCACAGAATTTTGACTCAGATCCTTGAAAAATCTCAATGAATACCTCATTTACTTACCACTCGGTACTTTGGATGTTGCTACTTGGCATGCTGTTTCCAACGGATTAACAGATTAACTGTGGACACAAAATAAAGTTGTGTTTTTGTTTTCTGCCTTTGCCCAGAGGAATAAGACAACTGTATTAGCTGTTGCTTCAGGGAGAACTAGAGGTACGTAGAGCAGACCAGGGCAGAGTATACGGTAAAGCCATATCAAGGTCCCACACAGCCTGTGGCCACTACACCCCAGCTCTGATGAATTTGAGCTGGTGACATACAGTGTAACAAAGAAATTAAGGATTAAAAAATTCAGCAATGGTCCAAAGGGCCAATTGAAAAGATCGACTGCAGAATTTACGATGAGTGCAAAGAAATATAGAGACATTATGGTACTTGTCATAAATTACTCACAAACCAAGGGACAACAATATCAGACAATTTAAGACTAGTGTCAGGCTCAACAAATTCTCTTTTTTCTGAAGGACTTTTAGTGTTGTTGGGAAGAAAGTGTATTTATCTTGTTATTAACATACGCACACTTATATGAGAGAGAGAGGATTTTTTTTAAATAGACATCAAAAGAAAACTACAAACCTGCCAGAGCCCGCAATATTGATTATGCCCAAAACATGCACTAAGTAGAGCAGGCCACAAAGGGCTAAACCCCTCGACTGGCTCCCTTTGAGAAGTGAGTGTGCCTGGCACTCATGGCTCACAGAAGCGTCTCCTCAACCCTGCGGGACTGCGCAGGTTAATGTGACCTCCCGCTAACGGCCACAGCACAGAGTGAGGGCCCGTGAAGCTGTGAGGCTGGTAGGAGACGATATCATAACTGAGATCGGAGGACTCGCACCCTAATTCCATTCGCACAATCAATGCCTTTGCAGCTTGGAGGACAGTGCTCCAATTACAACCATGTATTTCATCTATTCTGTTCCTAATTTGAAAGTGCTTTGCCCTCTCTTTAAAACCTTGTCTGCTTTGGTTTCCATGAAGATTTCACGTAATGCACATCTGTACACGTATTGCACCTTTACCCTGATTGATGAATAATAAAATTCGGTGCAAGAGATGGGCCAGTGCCTTTTGCCAGAGAAGCATTGCCCGTCCAGGTTCACACTTTCTCTTTAACTCTGTCTTAAGTTTTTCTTCAACCCTGCGTCGTGCACTGGGCAGGTGGGGGCTAGAGACTCACTGCGAGAGAAGCTGGCACAAACCAATGAATAGCTGAGTACAAAGAGGACAGCACTAAGATATGGGACGATTATTAGCAGGACATTTCCATAGAAGAAAGTCTTGATACAGACAGAATCCAGAAGAAAATAATTAACATTTTCATCTCCTTTGTTTTCCCAGGAGAAAAAAATTATGTTTCTGATTCCCCAAGTTACTTCTCATGTATTTCCTCTTCTTTGCTTCCATTGTACAAAAGACAAGTCCTCAAGCCTACATCATCAGGGTCTTTGTGTGACTTCCTGTCTCCAATTCCTAACACAGTTTTTGACACACACTGTAACTGTAAATGTAATGTGGTATGTATTGAATCAGTTCATCAACTAATGCACCAATCATCCAATAAACGAAAGGGAATGATAAAAGCTCTGTTTCATTAATTTGAACTTTCTTAGTGAATAGAAATTTTAGCAAAATTCCAATTAACTCAATTTAAAATAATGTTAATTACACGATGATCATCACAGATGTAATGTGAAATTATTTTTGTCAACGAAAAGTTCAAAAATCAAAACAGCTAAAAATAATTAAATTTCTCCTAATGTAAAATAAAGTTCACTTGACTTTAATACAGCATACTTAGCACATACTTTTTCTTTCTACTTAACCATTCTACATTATGAATGTTAAACAACTTTTATGCTACCCAGATAATTTGAAAATTTAACAGCAATAAATTGTTGAAGAGTTTCCAGATGTCTAAATCTGCTTAAAACATGAAACTTTCTATCAATTGTGAATGACAGCCCTCTTCTATGTGAAGATTTGGGACAAGGTCATAGTACTTATTTTTTTACATTGTGTCACAAGGTGTTATTAAAACTCTGTTATTTATAACTTTATGAGATAGATTGTTTCCAGGCTGACATAGCGGTTTCTTTTTAATGACTGAAAAGTTTAGAATCTTGGGAGAATCAGATATAAGACAGGGAGAAGAGTTATTTGAAAACCATATACTGTAAAATAAAAAAGTTCTAATTTGGAAACTACACAGTTAATTAGCTGGAAGATCTTGGAAGAGACATTGAACTACACTTGTAAGATTCAGTTGATAAGACTGACAGGAAATGAGTAGTCCATTCTTCATGCACCTAGGAGCTCTAAGAACTCAAAATTCTGATACATTTCTAGAACTATAAGTCAGTAATGGAAAGAAAAGTTTCTACAGTAAAGGCCAAAGAAAGAAAATGAAAGACAGAAAGAAACGTGTCTTTCTACTCTAAGAGTCATTCAAAACCTGCTTCTGAAAAGCTACAATTCTCATCATGAATTTCTAAAACAGCCTTTTTAATGATACGCAAAGTAGATGACTCTAATTTATTTATTTTTCTCAGAGTTTATTGGTACATTTTAGGTACACAGTACAGTTATGTTCATCATTGGGATCTTGTACCTTTACATGACAGGTTGGTTCTCATTTTTTCCCTTATCCCTACCCTTCCTTCAGCCCCTCCTTCCTTCCCTATTTATAAATACTTTATTTCTGTTTTTTCATTTTCTCATGTTTTTTAAAATTAAATTAGATGACTAATTTAATGAGCCTTGCTTTTTAAAAAATATTTAATTAGTTGTAGAATACCCAGAGGGTTTGAATTTTAACAAAGATCATAGTGTAATTTATATATAAAAGTTATATCAAATCTTTGCTGCATAATGGTGTAATCTGCAATTAAAGGAAATAAATTTATTAGCACTACCCATCTGTGTTTACAAAAGCAAAATATTTACATATAAAATGTTCCCCTTTAATAAAAACATTGAAATGGAAAGCAGTGAACAGAAAGACACTTATGATCTTCCCCATCATTAAATTAGGAAAGCTGGACAGATTTCATGGAGAGTAAAAAGGAAAGATGCTCACATACAGAAAGGTAGCCTCACAGAGTCCAGATGACAGGCACAAGGAACTATTGGGAGATCACTCCACCACTCTTTATTGTGGGTACTGGAAGCGATTCCCACTGTGCTAAAACACAGCCTGGACTCCTCAGCTCCAAGGCTTCATCCACAGGATCCTGACCCAGACAGCCTCTTGCAGGTGTCACCTCCCTTACTGCAGGCCCAGATCCTGCAGGGATGGGCAGGTATGATCCGAGGATGCCCCCATCCAAACTGTGTCCACAGTCTGCTGCGGGAGTGCTGGCACAGAAGGAATTTACACAGCATAGTTGCTTTCTCAACATTTTTCTCATAATGGGAATGAAATATGGGGCATAGGTTTTATAAATTCATGAGAAGAACTGTGGCTTTTCAAGAGCCAGTTTCAGGGTATTCTTGGAGTAGAGAGGCTCCAAGGCAAAGAAAAATAAGTGAACTTTCAGCTGTATTGATAATTTCATAAAAATGATTTCAGCATTCATAGTTGTAATCCATTGTTAAAATTATGCTTTCAAAAAAGACACAGTCTAAAATTTATTGGACAGCAACCTTTCTTATCTGTTCAATTGATATTATTACTATAATTAACTTTCAGCTTGTTCCGTGCAAGAGACAAGAAGTGCTAGCATAGTACAGAAGGATTTTGAAAGCTCATGGCCTTTCTTCTATCTTTATTCCTATTTCCTACAAGTAAATCTTGATTATGTGCTACTGAATAGGTCCCAAGGTCATTTTTAAGCAATATTATACTTAAAATAATGCCATTGTAGCTTTTCTGAGTGTGCTAGAATGCTTAGAACAAATGTAATAAACTGTATCAGATTTTAATCACAGTATTTTTTAATTATTTGAACATTCAAATTGCCTGAAGCCAGTGCTTCTCAGACTCTGTTTTGCAATTTGTGTATTTTTATTAGTACGTTTGCAGTACGTAAAGGCCACATTTATGATAAGGAGTTTGTAATGTACAGAACACAAACACCCTAATACTTGTTTTTCCCCTTCCCCTCCCAACCCTCCCTGCTTCCTATAATTCTTAATCCCCTTCCAATCTGAAAAACATTTCCCTACTTCCTATTATCTATCCTTTATTTGGCTTTTTAGTCACATTTTGAGTTTCTCATAGCAGGTCAGCTAAGTGATATTTAAACTTGTGCATCTAATTTATTTCACTTAACGATATGTTCTCAAGGTGCCTGTTTACCTACAAATGCTGGACCTGTTTGTAACTCTTCATTTTGGACTCTAGGAATTTCAATGAGAAAAAAAAAATCTGATATTTTTCTCTCACTAGGTTTCTGTTGCATAATGTTATAAAACATGATTTTTCAAATCTCTGTGTATCCCATTGCAGAATTCCTACCATTCTGGCCTGCTTTCTTTTATCCCTCACTCCTCTACCTGATGATCCCTGCTGGCCACTAGGCCAATTCATTAACAGCTTTCCTCCCATAGACTCTTCCCCCACACCCTTTTGCTGCTTTCCTCTCTCCTTGTGTTGTGCCCACCACCTTGCTTTTCATTAGGCAGGGATATTTTAACATGTTAGTAGGTGAGCATATTCTGCCTTGATTGCTTTTTCTCCTTTGATTAAAAAATAGTCAATTTATTTGTCAAGAAGGAAGTAAAATTTAAAAATGAAGACAAGGACAACAAAGGTCAGATATCAAAACTCCATCAATTCCATCATCTGGCTCTGTTTTGGAAAGGAAAGGGACAACAGTTATGCTAAAGCATGCTAACTCTAAACAGACAACAGGGCACCTCAACAGGCTGTAGGAAAAGTCCTGAAAAAGAAACTCAGTGCCACTGCTTGCATTGTCAGAGCTACAACTAACTGAATTTTTGTTGTTTATTAATTATTCAATCTAAGGCATTTTGTTATAGTAACTGGAACAGACTGACACAGTAACTGCCATGGCTATCACCCCTTAAAGGGCAAAATTGACAGAATTTAGATGTTAGAACTGAGAAAATGAGGAAAATTAACACTGATTATTTGACTTTACTTATTGCTCTTATAGTAGGATGAAGCATTGGCTGATAGTATCAATTAGTAAATGGTAACATTTTGGACCCATTTAGGAAACAGTAAACATTGCTTAGCTATTCAGCAAATATTGAAAGCCTCTACATGGTCTAGTTACTTGTTATATCAATGAGTAAAATAAAAAAAAAATAAGTCACATCTCTTAGACTTTATTTTCTGGAGGGAAGGATACATACAAGAATACTTTGCAAAAAAGCAGAGTAAACCACATTTACATGGGAACATGAAGGGTATAAGAGCAAAAAGCAGAACAGGGTAAAGGAGATGGTTTTGGTAGAAAGAATCAACTCTTATTAATGCAGCAGTTAGTGGGGACATCATCTGAATAATGGGGTAATAGAAGTGGCACACCCATGTAGGTGCTAGAAGTAACTCCTTTATACCATTATATTTTGCCTTTAGATATTTTGTGAAAATAGGCTGAAACTTTCATGTGACCAAAACAACACATTTCATTCACATTCACTGAGGTTATATCAGTCTAATGATTAAGTCACACATATTTTTCAAATTTTACCTCAGGGTTGCCAAAGGTAGTTGACGATAAATAGGTATAAGGTTTCCCATAAAGCTGGTATAAAAATTTAGACTGTCAGTGACCAAATAAGAAATTGTAACTTGTCTTTATATATGTCAAAGAAAGAAATATAAATATCACAAGTTTTCTGTATAAATGGTTTCTTCCCTGGTTATGTCTTGGTAGAAAACTTTGGTCCTGCTTCAAGTTGACATAGGAAGAAATACTTGCATGTACTAGTATGGCCAGTAAGAAGTAGACCTACCGGGGTTCTGGAAGACTGCAAGAAGGTGATCTTGTGTCTTTACATCTCGATCCCAACATGGCAGAGTTGGATGGATCTCCACTTTGTTAACCAACTATTCACTCTACTAGTGAGGGAGAGATTCCCACCCTAGAGAATTGGGGTTGGCCAATCACATGACCACTGACACTGGATGAAGGAGACAGACAGCATTTCATTAGTTACTGGCCCTCACAGCCCATAGGAAAAAGACAGCATAAATCATTCAGGGACACACAGGGCTTGCTCTTGGGAAAAGAGTAGTGATTTTATGGGAAGCAGGATTTACATTATCAAGAGGATAAAACGCCCTGTGTCTCCACACAAGGATAAGACTGCCTTGTTCAAAACATTCTGCATTTGGGTGTAGCTGCAACCAATGGCTTCAGATGGAGCAAAACTTAACTCTTTATGCCCTTGATTAACAGGGTTCTTTTAGCTAAGGAATCTTGTTCACAGGAGCAGAGTGAGGAGATAAACTTATGGCTAGGCCATCCTAGGCACTCCCAGTTTATCAGATTTCTGGGCAGCACATCACATTAGGCCTATAGCTTTAGAACTTGAAACACTTCAGATGTTTAGAGTTTTGGAACAGGCTGCCCAGGAATGTGAACATTAATTTAATGCCACACAGCAAGTTGAGTGGTAAAACTGTGATATGAAGTTTCTGCTGCGACATCTAATTGCATTAATCCATAATTTATGTACCATTGACTCTCTAAAAGGATCTGTATTGAGGTGTGTAAAATATAA
This sequence comes from Fukomys damarensis, assembly GCF_012274545.1. Taxonomy (NCBI): domain Eukaryota; kingdom Metazoa; phylum Chordata; class Mammalia; order Rodentia; family Bathyergidae; genus Fukomys; species Fukomys damarensis. Next base: position 7,940,173 of record NW_022900928.1, read on the forward strand.
ATGAGCACAATTATCAAAGTAAAAATAGATGATATTCAAGAAATTACATTGTATAGATTCTGTGCTGTACATTACTCATCAGCCAAGATAATACTACTACACAACCCTTCGAGACTTCTCCCACTGAGGCTTGACAGTTCATCTTCTGAATTGTTGAGTTTGGAGAAAATGGGAAAAGATTAAGGTTTATATCTAGATCACACTCCTCCATTCCCCTCTAAACTTTGTCTGTAGAATCGTAACAGTTGGCTAAGACAGACTTAGTAAAATCAATTTTCTGGGCATGCAACATTTCTTTCTTAATCACAAGCATACCCTTTCATGCTGTCTGTACTTAGGCCACGTTTAAGAGAAATATGAATAGTGCAATGGAAAGGAGTAGAACTGGAACAAGGTGTGTGGACCCTGTAAGGTCCACAGCCCCAGCTCTTGTGTTTTTCTCTGAGGGCCACTTCTGTTGCAGGGCATGCAGTGGTGTCCTGAACCTGCGTTCTGGTCCAGTGTGCGCTGCAACTCTGTTTCTGGTGACTGATGCATGTGTGCCCTGTACTTTATGTATAACCTTCTTTCGCTCAGGGGGAAAGTGGCCTTTTCCATATCACATTTGCTCTTCTTATTCATTTAAAATAATAATATGATTGAGATTTTAACACTATGCAATTTCCACATCAGTACATTGTAATTGGTGTCTTTTAAATCACCTTAAAACCGATGCCTGCTGCTAACCCCTGCTATCTTTCTTTGGTAGACGTTTGTCTGAACTAGCTTCGATCACCTAACTTCCCTTCAAAGTGGCAACAGTCCTTCTCTCTCCTTCCTGTTTAAATGTTCCCTTCTCATAGGATTTGTCATATTTTCTTGCAAAATGTACTGTCACCTTCACCTCAGCCTCAGACCTGAAGGTACCATAATGTCCAACTAACTGTGGTCCTAACTAACTATGGGAAATATCACCTCAAAATCCCTATCTGGCCCTTTTAAAATTCAATAGATGTCAGTCTATAAAAGAATGAGCAAAAAGTTGGTACAACCACAGGGAATGTTTTTTGATCCCAAATGCAAAAGATATTTATTATATGAGGAAAAAAATGTTAAGAGTTTGCAGACATCTTTCCTGCAAGTTCCATGCATACCAGATATAATGATCATGGATTTGGCAACTAGAAAGTGCTAAGTTCAAACTCAGCTTCATAACTTAGCTGCCAAGACCCTGAGTAAGTTATTTATTAACTTAAGTTACTCTAGTGACTTATCAAGGCTTTGATATTTTTCATTGCTAAATATGGTAGTATTACTTGTTTTATAAATTGTTAGAAGACTAAAGAAATACAGTTGAATCATTTCTAAGATATCCCAGTTAGCTGAGAATGGAGAGGGAAAGGAAAGTAATCTGGTTTTCTGCTTTTAAATAAATTTTCCTTCATACCTACAACCATAACACTCCAGTGCTATTATTAGAATTCTTCTACTGTTACTCAACTTCAGATTTACATTTTTAACAAGAAGTTCTATTTAGGAGTTTGAATTTTACTTTACAGCTTCTTCATTGTGGTAGTGACAATCAAGAAAAATGCAAAAGAATGTCATTAGGACTACTCACATTCACTAAAATCAATGAGCCGTGCATATTATATATAGCATCCTTTAGCTATACATACATTTTTAGAAAATATTAATTGCGTTTTGATGAACAGTGACACAGTGGAAATGGATAACCAGGAATCTGCTGGGTTGAAATACAAGGAGAGGGAATTTATTCATTCACTGACACATTGATTCATTGCTTCATTCATTCCAGCTTAAATCTCTACACCGTTCCTATTCCACACTCCACTTGAAATAGGCCTTTGAGATACAGCAGTGAGCAGAAGCTTCTGATCTCACGATGCTTATGCTGTGACTCAGAGTGGTTTCCCATGCAGGTTTCAGCTCGTGTAGGTGGGAGGAAGTATTACATGCAGTAGTAGTTTTACTGAAATAGTGAAGCAAATCCATGGAGACTCCTATCTGTACTGGCCTTTTCTCCATCTCTGGAAGGTGCTCTAGAGAAGATGTATTTCCATGCTCTGTATTGGCTGGCATAAAACTACCCAATACTCCTTAAAGGAGGAGGGATTTACTTGGATTTCACTTTCCGGGGGACTCAGGACAAAGGCAGCTGACTCCAAGCCAGAAACGCAGGACGGAAGGAAGCTGCTCATTGCATGACAGGAAGAAAGCAAAGTGAGAAAAGGGAGGAGCTGGGGACAGGATACACCCTCCCAGGGCGCACTCCCAGTGGCCTCCTGTAAGCAGGTCCAGCTCCTAGCAGCTGCAAATGCATCAGTGAGTGAATCCACTGATGAGCACAGTGTCCCCGTGATCCAGTCACTTCAGAACACCTAAAATTTGGGAAACAGTTCAGACCTAAACTACAACGGGGCCCTAAGATGTCATCAGATTTGCAAAAGGTACACCACTCAATAAGGAGCTGCTGCCGTATTTGGGGAAAGAATAGAAACGGATGACTTAATAGGTAAAGTCACAATCCCAGAAGACGGAAAAGGAGCTTCTTTCCTGACTCTGAAAGACAATCCAGTTTGTGGCCAGATTATTCACGCGTGCCAACTCTAACTAAAATAATTCCGAAGAGTGGAAGAGGTAGTGATGGAGAGTGCTATGTTAGAAGCACAGAAAGTGTGAACGAAGCATTAGATATTGCAAGTTGATGTCCGGTAGAAGCTGCCATGCCCAAGACTCGTTCCCCCTGCCTTAGTTTCATTCATGGCCCAATATCTAAACACAGGAGACTGGGTGATTTGTAAAGAGCACAGAAACATTCCTTACAGTGTTGAGTCTGGGAAGTCCAAGATGTAGGTGCCAGCAGGTAAGGTCCTCTTTACTCCTAAGATAGCGCTGTGTTACTGTACTTTCCAAAGTGAATATACGCTAGGGACTGAGGAAGGAGAGGGCAAAATGACTGCAAACAAGGGGAGACCCTCTGAAGCCCTTCTGTAACGCATCCAAGAGGGTGATGAAGCCTAACAGCCTTAGGGCCCCGTTATCCCCTAAGGGTGCCATCTTCTAGAACTGTTGTTGGAGGAAACTCAAGCATACAAGCCATAATGGAGTCCCAAGGAAAATCATTTATTCTTGTTCACCCCTTAGTTTTAGCTCCATGAGTCTTATGTCAGATTTGTCAGAACCTCCAGAATTGCCACCTTAGAATTCTGTATTATTTGTCCTCTGGATTTGTATTAATTGGCTTCAACAACAAGAAAAAATTATAAGAAGCATAGAGACTGACTAACTTGTACAAAAAAGTACAAAGTCTGAACCAAGTGTAAGGCTTTCGACTTTAATGAAATGAATTTTCCCCTTTCGATAACGTACATTCTTTATAAATATAAATGTCTATTTTACTTGCCCTTGCATTTTAAAGAAGATTCTGCATTGAATTGAAACTCTCTTTATTGGCATGACTGCACTCATCATTATTTTCAAGGAAATTCTACCAACCCTGACAATCCAAGGGAACCCTCTTTGAGGTCTGCTAGACTTGATATTTGAAAAGTTATGAATGAGAATAAGCATAAGCCATTATTTCTTTACTACTTCCAAGTTTTTATCTTCCAATAACTTTAAGGGCTTTATGGATTTCATCTGCTTGCACATTTTCTAGAGAATATTTGTTTTAAATAATAAGTCATGCATAGAAGTAAGTTTGGGGAATATTTGAATTTCTAAACTATGCTGCGGTTGTGAATTTTTCTAAATGTTCACAAGTTTTCTGCTGTCCCTTAAGTTGTTAGTTGTCAGATGTGGCCCCCAAAGTATCTTTTCTAGTGAGCTGGGGTAGGCAGGAAACCACATGTTCGTACTGCTTCACAGTGAATTCCTGAGTGAGGCCTACAGAGAGTATGCACACAGGCATGAGATGGCACATTAGGGCATGACAGAGCTGGCTGGGTGGTAGATGTGAGCTGTTAATTACAAGGTCCCAGACACATGAGCAGAACACCTCCCAAAGCCCTGCACGTGGACTTCTTCAGAGAAATCAAGCAGGTTTTCAGTAGGGTTCCTAGGCCTGACCTCAGCCTGAAGTGGGGGATCTTAGCACCACCTCTTATGAACCGGATGTAGACATTCTCCCAGATTTCCTGGACATTTAGACAGCGTAAAAGGACACAGTGATGCCATTAGGACTTTGCCATCATAACTTTCCGTGATGACACTCTGTGCTTCCCAATGCGGTATGTAATTTTCCTTTTTTCCCAACCCTCTTTTTCTACTTACTCAGCCCAAGCTTCCTCTGTCTGCAGAGCCAGTGTCTCTCCCACTGTTCACTTTTACTTTCTTGAATAAACTTTGCCACTGAGTTTTGCTCCTTGCATTCAGTACTTTGAGAGGAGAAGAACCTGGAACACAACTCCATAAGGAGAGACGAGCAATCCAGAACTCAGTAACGTTTAGCGGGCAAGCCACTCTTTAGAAGCAAGCTACCCGGTAACAGCCAGATGCCTTTGAGTATGCTCAGATGCTTTTAAGTACCTTGCACATATGGATCAAAACGTTAAATATTTCTACTAAAGCAAAGAAATTACTTTTCTTATTTTTTTATTGTAGATCTTATGCCTGGCACAGGGAAAATAAATAAGCATTTCTGTTAATTCAGATTTCCTAAAGGGTTAGCATAGCCACAGCCACAGCTGTTAAAAGGCATTCTGTTTTATGTATGAACTTCAGTGAGTGTGGGTGCATGTGATGCATGAGCAATATAACTTCCACAAGTATGGTTTTTATTCTATTAAGGTTATTGTTCGTATTCTTATACTATTTCTGATGGGTTTGCTTTTGAGTTAAAACACATTCTCACACTTTCTCCCAAAACAGCATATCTCGATTGATAGACTATAGATGTTATAGTAGGACTGGATGTTAGGATGGGAAATGCATTAAAATTGAGTGTAAAAGACAGTGAGAAAAGGATTTGTTTTTTTCTTTTTTCAGTAGCTGTGTTTGAGCCAATCTCAGAGAATTCTATAACTAGAAATAAATACATGACTTTCAAAAGTGAAATGGATGTAGGATATAAACAGCAGCCATATAGATGTTGTTATGTAATCTTGAGTGAAAAATCTCATTTAGAGATTCGCCACAAGATAGGAATTTGCTTGATCTCCATAGACTTAGAGACCCCATGAACAGCTCTGCTGAAAATGTTAGGTTATATCTTTTCAAATACAGAAAATTGTTCTTCAACAGTACATCAAACATATGGATAAGAGAGAGTTGATCTTTTTTTAAAATTTTGACAAGATGATATACTTTGGAGAAGGCTGAATTATTTGCATATATTAAATAATATCAGCAATTCAGTAGGAAAAATATAATGCATTATATGTGGTAAGTTATACGATTTGGCATTTTCATTATGCGGTCTGCAAAGACTGTAAGAGTGTTATTTTATGTGAAATTCACTTGTAGCGCTCCAGGCAGACTTCAAATAGAATATTAAATAAAATTTACTCCATGACCAGCATGTTTCTTCTCAAGGGCAAGGGTTCTTCTTCAAGATTTACTGAAAATATAGAGGCATAACTGAAATTCGGGCTAAGGTTCAAATGTAAGCAGAAAACACACCGTTTGAGGAAGATGAGTAACTGCCTGCAATCCCAGTGTCTCTCTTGTGATTGAATTTCCAACTTTAGCTGAAGTCACTCTAATCTCTAAACCCACAGATGGTAGATAACTCAAAAGAAAATTAGTGGAATGCCTATTCTGTTTTAGACATTGTTCAGTCCCCAGGTATTTCATGCAAAAATTAAATAGGCATAGGTGTGTATATGGGAATTCATCACTGTACCATGACTTTTTCGAAAGTCCTTAAATTTATAAAATACATGCATAAAAGAGCATTTACCTCTTGACTTAATAAGTTCTAAATAAGCAATTCTAACTTACAAACAGATATTATAACTGGTCTTGCCTGAGAGGAATGGTGAAGATTTACTACTAAAGGGCTCAGGACAATGTTTGGTAGTGAGGAGGGCGTTCTGTAAGTACAGGAGTGAGAAATGTATAGATCTATGTATTTTTTAAAACTCATTGAACTGTGCTCTTAAAATGTGAGTATTTCTTTGTGGGCAAATTACACACCAACAAAAATATTGATGCTTAAAAAGGTAGATATTAAAACAAAATCAGAATGCATTTAAAGCACCATAAAGCAGGTCATTTTTAAAAATATTTTATTTATTTTTTAATTGAGTTTATTGGTACATTTAAGGTATACAGTACAGTTACGATCATTATTGAGATCTTGCACTTTACATGACAGGTCTTGGTTCTCATTTTTTTACCCTTGTCTGTGCCCTCCCTTTGACCAAATAATTAGAAATGATTTGAAACACAGTCTAATTTGATCAAAAAAGGAAAAACATAAGTAAACATACATGCGTAAACCAAGTATTAAAACTGACTTGTATGAAGTGCCAGAGATGTGTGGAAAACACAGAAGTTTTTGTTAGACAGTGGGGTAAATTTTGGAGCAAAGGGATGATTTCAAAAAATTTCCCTGAACTCTACACAGTGATGAACAGGGGACATTTATACTCAAAATATTTAGATACGATTAGCATATAACACATCAAATGAGTGATTAATGACAGGTTTCAGAAAAGGCTAAAAGAAGCCATGGTTTCAAGGTCACACTGAAAGTAAAAACTGAGAGTAGCTGTTTGATGCAGTTGGAAAGTCACCAATATTTGCATCCGGTGTTCTGTGCTACCTCCCATTCAAAGTGCTTTTCACTTGTTAAAGATTAAAGGGAAATTCCTCATAGCTTTTAGTTACCACTGCTATTCTCATATCAATGAGATATAGAGACACCAAGCAACGTTTTGAAGGTCACATGTCTGGCAAGAGGTCAACTAAATATTGATTAAAAACCACTTAAACACCATTATTTGCAGTCTAAAGCAAGACACTGAATCTACTCCAAGAAAAGTCACTGGAAAATGTCTTGTAAAAGAGTGAAAAGTGAAAAGGGAAATTAAGAAGAATTTTATCTGGTGTTCTACTGAAATCAGTCCACAAACATGGGGTTTCCAAGTTTCTGGACCTTCTGGTCCAAACACCAACTACAGAGAGGAGGAAAATGTCTATGCAATCTGAACAGTAGTGTACAGCGTGAAGTAGGAGCATTGAACACTGCCAATGCACACTTGTTTTTGAGCTCAAAGAAAATGGTGGAAATTTAGGTATTGGACACACTTCGGCCTTCTGGCAATTAACTCTTTTGGGTATAAGAGGAGTGAGAGAAACTAAAAGGTTTCTGGGGAAAAATATACCTGGATCTCACCACAAAAAAACTTAAATTTATATTGTGCTAACATTGTTCGTTACAGGAAGTGGATGGAAAGCCTTTGAGTGTGCTCACAGCTGGTGAGGCTTTCAAGTTCCCCTTTAGTTTATTTCAAAGTTACTGCATTGAAATAGTAAGAAGGTCTTAACTGTTTTCAGTGACCTTTAAGTGTTGTGACAGTGACATCAATTTTTCAAAAACAAATCAGCCAAGCACACTATCCATATTTTTAATATTTAGTGAAGTAAACAGTAGTGTAGCACTCTCGGAAGTATTGCAGTACAGTATAAATATATCATTCTACAGAGATTTTCTAATATAGCTGCAGATATGCTCCTAAATATCTGTGTCCTAAAGAAAGGAACAAACAATATTTATATCTGAAATCATTCTGAAATAATTTCTTGAAATATGAGTCATAATTATAATGAAGGATAAACATTTATCATAAATTTTTAAGGAAAAGTGAAATTATTAGCAAGCCAAAAATACATCTTCTTACTTGCCTCCATGAAATGCACATTCATTACAATAGAAATTTAACAAATTTGGGGTATTTTGAAAATAAATGACTAACTGAATTGAATTGAGATATGTGTCTGCCAAATATTAATCAAGAAGCTTTCTTTGAAAACTTAAAAAATGTCTGTGTTCTAGAATCCTGCGTGGCTGATCTTTCCAACATAAACAACTTTAAAGCATGCGTAGCTGGGATAATCAGCTCTATTACCATGAACAAGAAGGAAAAAAAAAAAAAGATAGGAGACAATCAGATGAAACAGAGAAAAGCCTACTTTGGCTCACAGTTTGGGGGTTGCAGTCCATGGTCAATTAGTTCTGTTGTTTTAAGGATGTAACGTGGTTGTATATCATGGTGGGAATCACTAAGGGAAACCAGCTGCTCACCTCATGGAGGCTAGAAAGAGAAAGACCAAGAGACCAGAGTCTCACAGTCACCTAAAGCCACACACTGGGTGCTGCCCCTTAAATATTTTACCACCTCCCAAAGCTCCATACTAGAAATCAAGCCTTTAAAACCTAGGTATTTGCAAAACTTAATTTTATTTATGGTCATTATCACAGAAAACCTGGTTGTGTTTGTTATATCACAGAAACACTCTTTAGATTGTCGTTGTTTTTGTCAAATTTTTCTATTAAAATTTTAATGAAATTTTAAAAATATTTAAAAGATGAGGTATTTCAATGAATATTAATTTAATATTAATATTAAATATTCTTAACATTAATATGCTCAGACATATTTCTGGAACAGCCCTGCAATATTTTATGCAGATATAAATTGAGAGATAAGAAGATACTCTGCTTACATATTCACATTTTTTTTTTTGGTACCAGGAATCAAACTCAGATCCTTGCACTTGTGAGACAAATGATAGACTGAGCTAAATCCCTAGACCCAGATATTTACAATGTTAAAAATATCTTGCTTTTTCATTTAATACAGGTAAAATATATTTTATTGAACTCTTCTGCTTTTAGTATGAGGCTATAAAAACTCAATCACAAAAAAGCTGACACATTCTCAATTTCTAATAGATTATGTTGAGAAAGCATAGAAATTGCTGAATCATTTCTGTCTCTGAGAAGTCTCCAGGTGGCTATTAATTTTTAGTAAATCTCTGCGTTTACTAACAAAGCAATACAATTTGAGTTGAGGACTTCAAGAGGCACTTGACTTTTTGTAAGTACTCAGATTGAAAAGAGATGTGATCAACATAACTGTGAAGTATGATTTTCTAAAGACTTATTTTTAAAAAATAAGATGTTAAAAAAAAGATGTTGGGCTGGGAGTTAGTTCAGTGGTTCTGCCGCTTGCTTTGCAAGCACAAGGACCCAAGTTAGATCCCCAGTACCAAAAAAAAAAAGAATGAAGGTGTTCTACTTTATTAAGATAATTATATTAACACCAGTCCGAAAGCTTGAAAGTCAGCGCAAGTATTACAAAACTAAATATGGTTATTTCAGATGTCAGATCAAAACCAAGAAATGGATTTTGAAAAATGGGATCAATAGCTACTTTGTGTCTTTAGTTGTGTTCACGGTGGCTCTTTTTCCAAGGAAGGCACTGTCGCTGTATCACTTCATTCTCAAAGAGGAAGCTTTAAGAGCAGGGGATTTAGCTCAGTGGTTCCAGTGCCTGCCTTGCAAGCACAAGGACCTGAGTTGGATACCAGGTACCAAAAAAAAAAAAAAAGAAGAAGAAGAAGAAGCTTTAAGCAGTAGAGGTGACATTCCAGGTACAAGAGACACCAGGAGGAAATCAATCTTATTCAACAAACATTTCACTGTCCTGTAGAAATCACTGCTAAGGTCATTTCAAAATGGACTCGTTGTGGAACACGTGATGAGAAATATGGCTTTGAATGTTAAATGTGAAAAAGCAAACTCAAGAAGAATAGATCTCTGAAAAAGTAAGGGGGCAGGAAAAAGAAAAAACTCCAACAAGCTTTAAACAGTCATTCACACTAGGAGATATAATGCTCTGTGAAAGTGAAGAGACTTCCTTTAATGAATAGATGGTAGATAGATGATAGATGGATGGATAGGCAGATAGGCAGACAAATAGACTCAATACGGGTACTTTCTAAATGTGTAATAGATATTAAAGACAACATTTTTAAAAGCATTTCACTAGGTTAAATTTTAAATTGCAAAGAATTAACTTGGAATGCATCTTAAAGATTACGCAAAGGGAATTTTGTATTTCAAACTAATTGGTAATAGTCCAGACAGACTGTAAATCAGCCTGTATGTGATTGTGATCCATTTTGGAACCCCTTTCTCCATGCTCCCACTTGCAGGCTCTGAATGTCCAACTTGTCCAGGTTTCTCAACTCTTTGCCATGAGGTGTGGCTCCCTGCTTGCTGAGATGCTCAGTTTCCCTGTGCTCCGCAGACCGTCGTTAACGATGAGATGAACGTCATGGATCTCTCCTTGGTAACGGCAAGAAGGGCAAAGCCCAAGATCAGCCGGGAAGAATTACCCTGTAGCCCAGATATTCCGTCCAACGAGTCCTTTAGCCATTCGTATCTATGCTGCTAAACAAACACATTTGTTAAATCCCTAAGGATATTTCTGTTCCTTAAGAGGGAGTTTCAAGTCGGGTCAAATAATAATACTCGGTGAAGAATAATTTTGGAGGGAACCAAAAGAGAAGCCAAACAAGGAAGGCTTTTGTAGACGAGACTTTAAAGTGCTCCAAATGCGGTTTCCTCAGCTCTTGAGGATGCAAAGCCATTGATTTTCTAAAGTACAGTACTATGGCTGTGAGGCTACTCGATTTCAAGTTTAAGAAAGAGGTCAAACGAGAGAGAAGTTGAGGACTAATGAAAGCCATCATGAATCTTTTCACATTGGGATTTCCTAATTTTTAAATAAGTGACCTTTAGATTTTTTGACATTATTCAGAATTCAGAAACTTCTAGCAATTTTTCCAGCATTAACATTGTTTTTATGGTGAGTGGATAAATGGGAATTATATTCCACCATTTTGAAAAGCCTATGAGAATTCTGAATTTGTGGCCGGGCCCCATGAGTCATGAATTGTTGGTAGAATGTGGATGGGAGGAAGCCCATCTGCATCTGTCCTTCCACAGCCACCAGGGCAAGGGGGAAAGAAAGTAGCAAAGAATGATGTCCACCAAAGCTTCTTTCTGAGCAGTTCAGGTACCCTGCAGGGTAGAAGTGACAAATATACGGGTTAGTAGCAACATTGAGGACCCTACCTTAAAGCTTACTTTTATCAGTAGTTGGAGCTACTTCACTCCTCTCAAGCGCATAAGTTTAGATATTCAAAATTCTGAAATTTGCTCAGGAAGCTGCAGGACATCACCACAGTCTTACAGGGATAAAACAATACAAATTTATAATCCTACTGCTTTAGAGTCACAGACCTAGCTGGATTTTACTATACTAAAATCAGCATGTTGATAGCATTGCTTTGCTTTAGGAGATTCTAGGATAAAATTTATTCTTTTAGTCTTTTCAGCATATAATGATATTGGATCCATTCACAACATTCAGCATAGCCTCCTTTGTCTTGATGAAATCTGCAAGTTCCCATCCATGTGTTTCAGGGATCAGGAAGTGAGTGTCTTCAAGGGCCATTTTTCTGACTATCAAACTATCACCTAAAAGCTGCCATTATCTCAAGAATAGCTAAAAGTTTTGAATCTACATTTATTTTCAACACCAGGCATTGTGGTGCATACCTGTAATCCCAGCACTTGAGAGGCTGAGGCAGGAGGATGGCTGTGAGTTCAAGACCAGCCTGGGCTACACAGTGAGTTCCAGGTCAGTCTCTAACTACATAGTGAAACCCAGTCTCAAAAAACCCAAATAAAATAAAATAAATAAACTAAAATAAATAAATAAAATAAATTTATTATCAAGAAATCATATGGTAGTTCAGAGGAATGACACATTAATCTCCCAGGTGGTGGACTGAGTTCTCAATAGTTTTTCCTCTTCTCATTATCCAGGTTGATGTTATTGGTCATAAATTAGATTCTTAATAAAAATTTAATAATATGTACTCCTATTTCTCAGTAAGTGTCTCTTAGTGAAGTTTATTACTAGTAATAGTTTCCTAAGTCATAAATTTTTAATTAAATACTGAAATATTAAGATGAGTTCACTGTTTGCCAATAAGTCCATTGCACATTGCACATTGGAGGGGCCATACCTTAAAATGGGTGAATAATAATCAGAGAGTGAAGCTATGTCCTTGAAGCAGTTTAGGACTAATAATTAGAGCAGAGGCTATGCAAGAATCGCAGTAGTAAATTACAGCTGTGTTTTTCTAGCCTTTGCCTACTCTATCCAAATTTGTCATTAAACATTTTTATTGTTCTTGTTTTTGTTCTTCGTGTTCTCTTTCTTTTTTCCTTTTTCTTTTGGAGCTATTTTCTGGTAACGTGTTGATCAGTATAAACTACTGGGTGTAACCTATAGGATTCTCTCTAGACAAATTTCCTCTGATGTCACCTTACTGAGTGACACCTCGGGACATGTGCGAGGTAAAATAAAGCTTGGCCACAGCTCTGTGGGACACTGAGAAGCTTGATGCTCCTCTGTCACGAATACTTTTCTCCTGGTGTGCTTCTTCCTCTGACTTTTCTTTTTTTTTTCTGTGTGATTTAACCAAACACTGACGTTACATCAAAGTTTGTTCCTGTGGAATCCAGGGAAGATAATGAAGCACCAGATTTCAAGACACAATTTAACTGTGAAGAAATCTCACCACCCCGCTTTCAGAGACTCGGGTAAAGAGGGTGGATTTTGCATTTTCATTCTCGGTCCATTTCTAAGTGCATCTATAGTTGTCCTGGGTACACGTATTAATATTGTGTCACAACAGAGTAGTCAAAAAGTTCCAGGGTGAGGCAATGGGATGCAGATTCTCAATTGAAATAGGTTAAGGAAAAGAGTTTTTCTTTTGTGGTTTGTACAAGGCCAAGAGCATTTGAGTCTTACATATTGCGTATTTCAGCTACACGGGCAGTGAATCACCCACATATCATCAGGGTGGCAAGACCAAGAGAGGCAGATAGTGGTAAAAGGGTGTTTTGGTTTTGTTTTTGTTTCTGCCTTTTGAAATGAACAGAAAGGAATAGCCTGAAATCAGTGAATAGGACTTGGACATTGTACCCTGGGTATAGGTTTCTAGGTGTGTGGGCTATGGGTGAAACTGCTTTTGCTTAACAGGGTCATTTGAAAAGTGGTGTCCCCAGAGGCACTGCATGTCACAGTATAAGCAAGGAAGTAGAGACTGGATTATATTGAATTGTGTACAGTTAAAATACAGGGAGCTTTCCAGAGGATGGGGTGGGTAAAAGAGACTGTAATGCAGGAAAGAAAATAAGATTAAAATGTAGAGACTCACATGAGATTTGATGAGAAGGAACTGTATTTGATGACCAACTAAAAGACGACTCATGGAATGAATCTGTCCTAATTTTTGTAGATGTGAGAAAAGTTTATAGATTAAGGTCCTAGATAGGCTCAGTGACCTGGAGGAGTCATCACACCTCAGTCTTGGCTTAAATTCCTATTGTCCTTGTCTCTTAAACAGAAACTGTTGCTAGCAAGGATTATTAGGTGTCTACTTGAATTCCCAATTCTAGTTAACATGACTGAACCTGGGGGTCCAGGAGACCTAAGACTTCCTGATGATTGCAGGGATCACAAGTTATACCAGCAGTGATGAATTTCAGATCAATCCTGGCATCTTTAGACCTATGCTCTAGAAAGTTCATCTTTACTAATCACCCACTGATTTAATTAGAATGTGATTAGTGTCTTTTGCATCCAAATATTAATTTAATTATTGGAGAGTTAACAGATACAGCTATGCTTAGCATGAGCTTGCTGTTTATTTGTTAATTTATTTAAGCAGTAGTCTTAGAAGGAGAATTTGCAAAATGCTATTGTGAATTATAGGATCAAACAACTTATGCAAGACAAAGGGAATGCTGTATATTACAGGGTGAAAAAACAAGAAGAAGAAACATATCCACAATAAAATAAAATTTTAAATAAACATTGAATGATACTGGGAAGTGAAACAAATAGCAAGGAAGGGAAAAGAGTTGTTTAGGCAAAGGGAATATTTCATAAGACATTCTCAGGTAAGGAATTGATGGAAAAACTCTCTGGGACTTAGTGACGTATAGAAAGCACATCAGTAATGTAACACATTCATAAGGCAATGTTCATCTCTTCTCTGTATAAAATCCACAAATTCTCTGAGGCAGTTTAAATTATCTACTGCATAGTTTTATGTTCCCTAAATTCTTTAACACTATGTGCTTCAGTCCTTTGAATTTTCTCTGAGACATTCATTCTGAAACACACACATACACAGCCTCATATTTTCATGAATGTGATTCTCTTAATTATGATTTGCCACCTAGATTGTGCCAGAGACTCAAGGTGATGTTTCACATTTTGACCCTTGGCTTGTGTGTCTGGTATGCATTGTGGCTTGCAAACACTGGTTTCTCAAGTAAGAGGGTCATTTTTGTGAATTTTCAAAAAGAAATTCGCCTTTGAGATGTAGGTGATTCATTGTATTCAGAGCATCATGGAGTACTTACTTTGTGTTAAGCACCAAAGGTACAACGACTAATTCCACACTCCTCATGCCAAACTCCAGGGTCATGAATATAAATGAACAATAAAAACTATTATGAATATATTTAAGGATGAGTACAGAGAGGGACAAGTAATGGCAGAGCCCTGTCACTCTGGGTGTAGAGCCTATGAAATGTTTCCCTACTTCTCATGGCTGACCATCTGATATCAGCATGGTCTGCCTAGGTGAAAAGCTCAGCAGGCAGGGGTAGACCAGAACCCCTCAGGGTCCTTCCCCTTATCTGATACAAAGACCACATTAACACACACCCATGTAAAGATATAGAATTATATTAATGTGGTCTCTTGATTCTTGAAAGTTTTAAGGATTTTGCTACATTTCTCAGGATGTATTCTTAGTGCAGCAGGTCCAATTACACAACAATTAGAAGGATACAGGCCTATGTAATAGTCACATATAAATACATTGTCTAATTCACATGCAGACTTTTAGAGAAAGAAACTGTCTTTTCTGTATCCTATTTTATCCACATTTATTCAAATGTAATTGGTCCTGCTGCACAGGACTGAATAAATCTTGGGGAGTGTAGGATAATCCTCAATATTTCCAAGAACCAGTTCAACTTAGTGTATCCCGAACAGCTCACAGTACCGTAGGATGGTAACACACAGTGTCCCAGGAAAGCCTAGGATGGAAAGAAAACGATTGCTGAGGGAGGATTAAGATGCCACAGTGTCTAGAGTTTGTACTCATTCTCTGTGGCTTTTCTTTGCCACCTGATTGCAGTTGTTTCTCCAAAAACAACTTTTCTGCCCTCTTTAAAGAATTGTGATTTGTAGCCTTTTTATAACCTTTTAAACATAAATTTCAGGAACATGGTAGCAAGTTGCTAGTCCTGTGAGAAATGTTTGTTCTTCTTTTTTCCTTCTTTTGAAAACTGAAGAAATTTTATTTGCTAAATATGATCTCCTTCTTCAGTATAAACAAAAAAATTCTCCAATCTAGAATCTATATTCTATTAATTCTAATCTTAAACAATTAAAGAACCTTTTAAGAATAATTTTGTTCTAGATATCAAAATGGTGAAAAAGTAAAGTATAAAAAATGAAATCATAAAATTAGATATTTTCACTGTCTTCCATTTAGTTTGTATTTGGAGACATTGCTTTGTTTCTCTCTAACATCTCCACACTCACAAATGTTCATATTGTTATTTAGAACAATCCTTAATATATTTTATAACCAATATAAGCTCACCAAAAAGAATATCGGCAAGATGTCATTATAACTTCTGAGTTCCTCAGTTTAACTACAAAAATATATCTAATGACATCAAAGTGATAAAAAACAATAAACAAAGCAACCAAGGGACATATTAGCATAGAATTACTGTAAACAAGATAGAAATCATAATTTATACTTGTGACCAAGGTCAAACATTTATTTTTGAAACCAACAACTGTTAAATATAAAACTGTGAAATAATTTAATACAAAGATTGATATATCAGGTAATCATCATTAACTTAGTGAAATATCAATTTTCTCTCACCAGTGATTTAAATATTCTGTTTTTAATTAATTGCCACATCTTCCATATCAATGAAATACACATAATTTACAAGTGAAATACCATATTTAGTATATTGATTATTACCACTATCAGGGAAGATCCAGGCAGATACAATAGGAATTTGCTAGAAAAATAGGGTCCTATGGTTTGGTCATGAGGAAGGTTTCATTGTCTGAGACAGAAAGACTTTTCCTCTGCATGGCACTGCAAGAGATATTCCCGAACAATAGAGTTCTATGGTACGATCTTATTTGATACAAAGATTATGGTTTGAAATTAGAAATGTATCACCTAAACTGAATTCAAATGTCATTGTTAGCCAAAGCCAGTTGAAAATGATCATATGCCCACTATCTTCCTTCTCCTGGCTTAAACTTGTAATGCTCTATTAGTTAACTAGCTGCCAGTTCATGCCATCTCTCAAGCTGTTTGCCTACATTTTATTTAACTGCAATTTTCCATGACATCAGAAGCAATCTGATTGAGGATTTAGCTCAGTGGTTCCGCCTCCTGCCTCGAAAGTGCAGGAGACCAAGTTTGATCCCTGGTAAAAAAAAAAAAAAAAAAAAAAAAAAA
>NW_022900928.1:7956824-7958657 GCF_012274545.1 Fukomys damarensis
AAAAAAAAAAAAAAAAAAAAAAAAAAAATTGTGATTTGTAGCCTTTTTATAACAAATTTATAGCTTCCAGAGTACTGTTTAACTCTGTGACTTTGTAATGCTTCTCAGGCCTTATTTCCTTATTTCAAGTGACCACCTACCTCATAAGAATTTTCTGAGCTTCACCATTAAGGTATTTCTTTAGAGGAACAGTAAAAAGGAAAAGGGGATGGAAAAAAGAATTAAGATGTGTTCTGCATATGTACTAATTTCCCACAAGGACTGTCAACAAACATTACGCACCACATACAGGTGCTAATACAATGTATTTCAAAAAACTGATTTTAAAAATCAGGTGATATGTGAGGTAAATATGATACATGCGTCAGTCACATGCCTACTATTTTCACTATGCCTTCTAATTTGTAGAGTATATTTATCCTGAGACCAAACCTAAAAGTAAAAATAACCTCAAAGGAATCCAGAGCCAAACCTGAGGAGTTGGAACTCTGCAGAGAAAATCAGCAGCAGCAAGAAATAAAGTGAGCCAATGGAAAAAGGAAAAGGAAAACGTAAAAGTTGAGCACTCAAATCATTGCCAGGTGGATGCCCCTCTCACCCTTCATTCCTACTTATTCAACATTCGATTGTAAGTAATGCAAAACTGATGCCTCATTGAATGTTGATAATGCTTCCTTTTGCTAAAAAAAAATATCAATGTCCTGATTCTGCATTAGTATTGGAACTTAAAGATTAAAATATGGTCTATTGTGGGCTGGGGATTTAGCTCATTGGTTCTGGCCGGCACCTGCCTTACAATTGCAAGGGCCCAAGTTTGATCCTCACTACCAAAAAAAAAAAAAAAAAAAAAAAATATTGTCATATTGCCTTCATGCAAAAAACTAACTTTGAAAATTTAAGAAAAACAAATGAAATTATTCAAATTATTTCTTAAAATCTTGCTGTTTTTGTATAAATAAACTTTTTTTTCATTTTTCCATTCATATCACCCTTTAAGAAGATTTACAAGGATTTTCATTTTGTGGGTTTTCACTTAGTGGAAGTTGATCTGGTTTAAGTAGGCGCAGATGAAATAATAGAAAAGCACTTTGCTGTGAAGCAGAGAAGGTTCTTGTGACCAAAATCTGGTCTTGCAGCACCTGTGTGAGCTCTGATGGTCACTGTGCAATGAAGGACACCTTACGAGGAGAGATTAAGTGCAGTTCAAGCGACATGATTGTGATACAGGAAAAGAAAAAGAAACCCCGAGCTTACCAAATAGAACCAGAACATCACAGGTCGAGAAAGAAGATTGACTCTCAATACAAATGCCACACGTAAGCTCATAAAGTAACTTCCAGAATCTCAGAAGCCCACTAGCAATCAAATGTCAAGGTGAGAGACAGGAGAATGTGGAGAGAGCCTTCTCAGGAACACCAAGAAAGCCACACGGGAGGTAAAGAAAGCTCCTTCGCGGAGAGCGCTCTTTCCAACACAGCGTAAGGATGTGAGTTCTTCTGGAAAGTTGACAATGAAATATTTAGACTTCAGCAGAGACTATTTTACGTTAAATTCTATTTTCTTTTAAAAATGCACTTGATTTCTTGAAAAGTGAACAAGATACAATATTAATTTTACATTTTCCTTGTTATTCTTTAAGTATAAATACTAAAACTTTTTATATAATGGCAAATTCAGCTTGCACTATATTTGAACAGAGCTGAGCTTAGAGTGTAGTATAACTTTATTCTTTTAAGACACTCCAAATTGCATTCATACTTTAAGGTTTAAAATTGATGGTACTATTAAAGATTGTATATATATATACATATATATATATACATATATATATAT